>NW_026939754.1:0-94046 GCF_032062105.1 Saccostrea cuccullata | reverse complement strand
CCCCAGGGGCTGCACTCAGTTGAACCGGCTATCCTCCCCCAGGGGCTGCACTCGCTTGACCCGGCTATCCCCCCCAGCCCCAAAAGTGCACTCAGTTGACCCGGCCATCTAGGCGCTTTATACTACTAACGTACTGAGCGCGTGTGGCTTTTTCCGGAAACCCTTAATTTAGACTCAGTAAAGGTATAAAAACCAGCACAGAGATTGTATGGGTCGTCATTTTCAGTCAGAACTTTTCAAAAGACAGACGTGTACAAGCAATAATGAATACCACAGATAACGCTAATTATGTGACACCTAAAGGCTGTTTAGTAGCCCCCATGCCAGAGACTAGGATCCTGTAGGGCTGGATTTGGGAATGCATCATTTACCAGACCCGATAACTAAAGAGGACTTGAGTATTACCACCACCACGTTAGAGGGGATTGTCAATATGCTAAGCCAGGTGTTAGAGAAACAAGAAAAAATTGAAGTTAGAGTCATTAAAGACTTGGTTTACCTGAAAGGCAAAATGGGTCGACTGGATGCCAAAGTGAATCGACTGAAGCTCCTGAGAAAACCAGAGACACAAGCCCCTGTTTAATCTGCAAACAATTAGGACACTTGGCCCCTGATTGTCCAAAGAAAGACTTATACTACAAATGTGGAAATTTGGGACACTGCCGATCAGCTGTGTTTTCAAAGTTTCAAAAATAAGCAGCCAACGAGGCAACGAAACAATAGGATAACGTCATAATCAAGATTTGAATCGCAGCCAAGTTTAGGATCTCAGATACATGTAGATCCACGCCTTATACCTTGCACTCCCTTGCACCGACTATCCTGCTCAGGGGTGCACTCCCTTGACCCTCCTATCCCCCTCAGGTAGGTACACTCGGTTGACCCCCCTTTCCTTCAGGGGCAAAGTGCACTCAGTTGACCCCCTATCTACACGGTTTATACTACTAGCACTTTAACAAAAGTGTCATGATTGTTGTTAAAAGTCACATATAAATCAGAGAACATCGCAACCTAATGAATTAAGTTTCTAATGTTCATGCATTTAACACAAATATGAGTATTACCATCCATCCAGTAGGGGTACAATGTTCCGCAGGAAAAAAGGGTGGGTGGAGTCGTTGGTATCTGATGAGAGGTTCCTGCCCGATACCATCTCATGGTAAGATATCTATCGCAAAGAGGAACTGAATCTCCCTCAAACTTTGGACTTCTATTGGATAGTCCAGGAAGCATCATGTAAACACCCTCAGAACAAGGGTCCTGACCTTATAAAACATATGAGTTATGAAGCGGTTTCGGCAAACACGTATCAGGTCCAAGAATTTACTAGTGTTATCCATTTCTTATTTTCCGTGTATAAAAATTCCTACTTCCTCTTGCTTTCATTAATGAAAAAAATAAAGATTAAAAAACAAGATGTGTTTGTGATGCCCCCGTATCTTGGTTTTCAGAATGTGTAAATTAAAAGTAGATAACAGTACCCTACTTTTGAAATTTCAAGGAAATTTTGTTGAATCATATTGGGCTCTCATAGTATTTTTACCAAAATGTATAGCCAATAAAAATTTAAAATGCCGTTATTGGCTCAAAAGTCGTTTCCGTGCAACGAAATGCAAATCTGATTACTCGACAAGATAAATTGACCAAAATTATCTCAATATCTGACGGCATTTAGAAACAAGGTGCAGACAACCACGTTCGAAGGCATACAGGCTGAGATACAGCTAGAAAGACAGACGGACAGATGAGGGAGGAATTTTGTAGTCTGGTTTCATCTATCAGTGGATCGAATTTTACTTGTTTTATGCCAATTGTAAAGCTTTTGCTTCGTATTCTTATTTTAACAGCGGAATGTATCGTTTTCCAGATCAATATATAGGGCTAACGGAGGGTGTGACACGTCACACAGTGTTTACTCCTCCTATGCACCTAGATATCTGAAATATCTGGGGCTCTGCGTGCATATGCACTCTTCAAGGAACAGCACTGTTTGTTGTTTTATGTAATTGATATATGTACACATATTTTTTGTGAAATTACTTGCATTAAAATTAAGGAACTTCTGAGAAAGAACTTTGAAACTTAGCATTTCTTAAATTTTTCTCCAACCAAGACATGCAATATGTATTATCTAGTTAATGTAATTAAATACTTACCACACACAATATCAGCTATAATTGACAACAGAATATAAACCAGCATTTCTCTATAAAATAAAATAAGAAAGAATTTTTTTGGTGTATTTGGAGGTAGATCCTGGGTGATGCATATACATTAAAAAAAAAAAAACCAAAATACATGCAGCATAATAAGTTTTTACAGGAAGTTAGTCACTTAACCTGATTGAGAAATATCGTCTTAATTGAAATGGTTAGTCAAGTTACTATAAATGCTCACCATTAGCATAATTAGTTCGCCTTACCACTTCCTACTGTGGCCTTCATATTTTAAAACTAGATACAAGTACATGTATATATGTTTGTATCTAATCAGGCAAAGAGAGGGGGGGGGGGGGGTCAGCTTCTTTGTGCGTAAGGGTGGGTGCGTGAGGGTGGGTTTATAACGTAAAGCAATTTTACTTCCTGACGCGACATTACGAGTGTTGTCCTGTAAAATCGTGGACAATTGTCTGCAGTGAAAAAAAAATCGTCACTGCGTTTTGAATTTTTCATTAGTCTTTAAATGCTTTAGTTCATATGTTATCAATATTCCTTCAAATGGATAACAAAATATGAGATGTGTATTATGTGTGGTATTACCTTATGGCGCATAAAGTGTCTAAAGCAGCTTCAAGTTTCTTTTTAGATAAAAAAAACAGTTGCATAGACCCCACTTAAATTCGGGAATTTCACTTATGCACATACTCGATTCCCCTTTAAATACCCCCCACCAAAAAAAAAAAAGAAAACAGTCGAGGAATTAATTTCGCACATACAGGCACCTTATGGGGGTTTTATTATAAGTAATGGACAGTACTCTTAGTCTTACTACCATTCAACAAATTAGACAATTTTACATTGACAGTCTATAGTGAGAGCGTCTTTCTTTGTTGCCAGTAGGTGTTTGTCCGTATGTTTTGTTCTTCTTTAAAAAGCCTCCACTTAGAATAATCCCAGCTGACGTGTATACTAATGGTCTAGTTATATTTTAATATATTAGCTGAAATTTTTTTTTTACTGCTATATGTAACAGAACTATTCCAAAAATTATCTTTCAGATTCTATTGACAGTTTATTACACAGGAATATAGCATGACGAAATACTTAAAAGTCCTCCATTAGTTTTGGAACAGAAATAAATAATTATAAGAAATACATTTCCCAATATTTTGGGTTATTTGTTTTTATTTCTACAAATATCAATTTCATTAAAGGCCTCTTCTTCTTACATGCTATAAAGCAATTTTATTCTGTTGTACTATGTTACACATCATGAACTACAGGCTAGATGCTCATTGATATTTTCTACTTTCATGTTAGAAACTTTATTTTAATTTATTTTGAGCTATATTACTATTATACTTCAGATGCTCTGTTTCCATTTACATCACAGATAAGAGAATGGATATGCACATTTAGCTATAAATTTGTCAGCATTTTGAAATATTGATAAAAAGCTTAGTTTTCATCACAAATGTACATTCAGACTCAAAAGAAATAAATGTTTTAAAAATAAAAGACTGTGAATTCATCGAAGCATATAAGTAAATTTTATAAAAATCAAATTGTACCATTTTATGTATAAACAAATAACCATGGCCATTAATCGACATTTATTTATAAAACATAAGTACAACTTACTAAGATATACAATTATTCACAAACTCATCGTGATATCAATTTCTTTTTCATTTATTTCCATGTCAATTCATGATAAACAATAGCCTCGATTTTCTTTTAGATATCGGGTTCGATGCCACCTGACGTTCAACAAATAGCGAGATCGGACATATTATAGTTTGCAGCTAACTGTAAAGTTTCACGTTACGTCACGATCTTTTTCGTCAGATGCATCCAACGTAAATAATTCACGTGATTGGTTAATTCAGATTATCAACATTAACACGGAAATAGTCTGTTGCACGAGCAACCAATCAGGATTAAGAAGAAAGTTCCAGTCGTAAAGCTTGCGGTAAGGAGGCGTGTACAATTTACCTTGAGCGCAGCTGTCAATTAGATCGTGACGTGAAGTGAAACTTTACAGTTAGCTGCAAACTATAATAAACGGGAAAGATTTGCACATTTTATTTTTTAATCAATGACCACAGCTTATTTCTTTTATATCACTCAAATGAAGTTTTGATTGAATAATTCATTAATGACGTTTCATGAAATGAATAAGTAATGGCTTGTTGTCAATTTTTTTTAATGCCATTTACTTAGACCTGCCACCACTTTAATCTCTTCGGTGCTATTTTGAGGCTGTTAATCGAAAATGAAAGTAGACTTTTAATTAAATTTACGATATTTACTATAAGAGTGAACTCTGAATATACTTTACGGACATCACCTTATACTTACTGTATTCCTACAGGCTTAAGGTCAAGATCTAGTAAATGAAAGGTGCCTACAGATTTATCAAACTTGAGAAATAAATTCCTTTATTGATGCTTTAGAACTTTAGCTTGGTCAAATAAGGTGTTTCGGGCCATAATTTGTAGGTAAACAAGATGAAAAACTGTATTTTAAACTGTCATTTTCAAGGAAAAATTAAGAAAACCAGTCATGAATGTAGGAGTTTTTTTCATATTCGGCAAAGAAAATGTATCCAGATTGCCTACAGTCTCTCAGAAAACGGTAATTAGTATGTTCATGGCCTCTTCTTTAAATCACTATCAAATTTGATATAGGTATCCGGTTTACTTTCCATATGATTTCAAATTGAATGACATGAAAATACCCTATTTTCTACATAATTCTGCTAAAGCCGTAAAGTACGGGAAAAAGAAAGTTGAAATTGTTTATGACGTCATAATGGATCTAGCACCAAAAAATTAGTCTCAAGTTATTTACTAGATCTTGACCTTAAGGGGGACCTATGTCGTTCTACGTCAAAGCAGCGTTATGTGACGTCACAATAGCGACGTTTGTTTTTTACCTGTTGACTTTGGCAACTGTAATATAGGCATTATATTGCTAATAATCAATAATGTATACAATTTATAAGAAGAAAATTTATTCATTATTAATAACAGTTTTTTTTTTTTATTTATGGAGTTTGTTAATATTAAAATTCTCTTCCTTTGGTTGATAATTCATAGCAATTTCAGTTGTGAAGAAATACCTCGATGATATGCTGATATATAAGGGCAAAAAGAAAAGATAAAATTCAGCTAAGAAAGCGGCTTAAATCATGGAAATATGTTTAATTTTATGCTACCCATTAATTGTGTTTTCTGGATAAAACTAAGAAAAAAAAATTCAGAAATGTACTTGTATCTATATTTGCTTAACGATTTATAGTACATGTAGAGTTTATTATACAAAGTCATTCCTAGGTGTTGGTTGTCGACGGGGAAATGGGGGGGGGGAGAAACAGAACGATTGGTATGAAGAAGAAAAGAATTAATCTGTTTGAATTGTTTCTTATCAAAACAATATGACTCGTTTTTCGCAAATTAGTTAAATATTCAGATGTTTGTCGGTACTTACTTACCTTTTTAAGTGCAGAAAGGTAAATATTTATGACGCAATAGGGCGAAAATGAAAGAAAACATCATATTTCTCGTTTATTTCATCATAAAGGTATACTTTTTTCTTTGTTAAAATAAAGAGTTGAATCATTTATATCAAAAATATCAATTACAGCTTTTTCACACAAAGACTTTTAAAGATATTACCTGATATGCATGTTGGAATTTCAAAAAATACGACAAGAAAAACGGGGTGATACTTACATTGTGCTCCAATATAATTTTTTTATGCGAGATGAATTACAATGAATTTGCCTTCATTTGAAAGATACAAGTCATATAAATTAAATACATATTGATTTTGAATGTGATTTGACATTTTTTGTTCTTTTTAGTGCATATTTTGCGTAGAACAATAATGTCTGAAAATAATCTTTTTTTAGCATTTCACACTGTTTTTGCACGTGCTCCTGTGTAACAATAAGCATATAAAGGTATTGTTTTTAAGGGGGGACCTATGTCGTTCTACGTCAAAGCAGCGTTATGTGACGTCACAATAGCGACGTTTGTTTTTTCCCGCTGACTTTTGCAACTGTGATTATAGGCATAACATTGTTATTAATCAATAACGTACACAGTTTACAAAAAGAATTTTTTATATCATTTATAACAGTTTTATTTGATTTATGGAGTTTATTTATATTAGAATTCTCTTCCTTTGGTTGATAATTCATAGCAATTTCAGTTGTGAAGAAATACCTCCATGATATGCTGATATAAAATTCCAAAAAATATAAGATAAAATTCAGTAAAGACAGCGGCTTAAATCAGGGGAATATGGTTAATTTTATGATTACCATTAATTGTATTTTCTGGAGAAAACTAAGAAAAAATTAAAAAATGTACTTGTACCTATATTTTATTGATTTATAGTGTGTGTAGATCTTATTGTATAAAATCATTCCTAAGTTTTATTATGTGTCGGTTGTTGACGGGGAAGGGGGGGGGGGCAGAATGATTAGAATGAAGAAGAAAAGAGTTTATCTGTTTAAATTATTTCTTATCAAAACAAAATACTCGTTTTTTTGCAAAATAGTTTTGTATTCGGATGTTTGTCAGTGCTTACATACCTTTGTTTAGTGCAGAAAGGTCAATATCTATGACAGAAGAGTACGAAAATAAAAAAAACGTCATATTTCTCATTTATTATATCATAAAGGTGTATTTTTTTCTTTGTTAAAATAAAGAGAGGGGTCGTTTCTTTTAAAACATATTAATTACAACATTTTCACACAAAGACTTTTTAAGATATTACATGTTATGTATGTCAGACTTGTAAAAATACGACAAAAAAAACGGGGTGATACTTACATTGTACTCCGTTATAATTTTTCATGCGAGATGAATTACAATGAATTTGCCTTCATTTTAAAGATACAAGTCATATAAATTAAATACATGTTGATTTCGAATGTGACTTGACATTTTTGGTTCTTTTTAACGCATATTTGGAGTCGAACAATAATGTCTGAAGATAATCTATTTTTAGCATTTCACACTGTTTTTGCACGTGCTCCTGTGTAAAAATAAGCATATAAAGGTATTGTTTTTAATACCTAAAAATTAAAAGCAAGTGGTCAGGAAAGAAATGTTAAAGTTTTGAAAATTTCACACAAAGACTTTTCGGACATAGGTCCCCCCTTAATACCTGAAAATTAAGAGCAAGTGGTCAGGAAAGAAATGTCAAAGTTTTGAAAATTTCACACAAAGACTTTTCGGACATAGGTCCCCCCTTAAGTAAGAACTCTTGTGCAGCCGTTTCAGAGTTTATTTGCAAAATTTGTTAATTTATAAGTATAGATTTTTTTCTTATATATATATAAGGTTGTCATCACTACATCTAAATGACCTGGTGTCAAACGTCGTCAAACGTCGCCTTTTTCATGTATTTTGTTGACCACTTTCCCTTTTTAAATTTTCGGGAAACTGCCAAGATTAACGTAAATGTCTTCAATTTTTCCACATGGCGAAATAATAGACGGTGGATTAAAATATGATAATTCTTACCCTGATCATATTTATGTAATATGCTTTTATTTAGGATTAATAAGAGTATCCTCTAATGAAACATGCATTTTATGTTTATCGTGCGGCGTTGGACCGTACCCTAGATGTATGCATTCAAATAAGTTAAAAGTTTTTTTTTATTACATCTTATCAAAAGATTAAAGATTTACTTAATAATGATAAAAAAATTTTGCTGAAAATTTCAGTTTTATGCGCCCATTTTTTTCCGATTTTCACCGGACAACCCTGCTAGTGTTTAGAGTTAGTATATATGTTACTAAGCATCCATCAAAGATCGAGACAAGTTACGGTCTGGAATTAAACTGTTGTATGCTTGAAATAATCTTTTAGCTTGGCTCTTTTTTATTCTTAAATTCGTCAAAAAAAGATTCTTTGATTTTTATCAATATAATTTAAAGTAATTCGTAGTTTTAATCACATCCATGGAGGTTTAGGGTTGTCGTTAAGAAATGTATAATTTTTTAATAAAGTACTTGCTTTGCATTTGATTATAAATATGATCTGAAATAATATTTAACATTAAACGTAAGAAATTGAATTGTGCTGTGTTTAAATCTAAGTTAAGAGTTTGACACTAGGGTTTTTGCAAATGTGTTACTTAATCTTGAACAGCCAATTCACATTATACCCCAATAAAAAACTATACTTACCGAATCTCTAATTTACTGTCCACTGAGTAAAAAGTATTCGAAGTAAAAGCACAGGAAGGAAATTTGTTACGCGTGAGCTAGATAAACAAATCGTGCATGAGCGCTCTGCGTGTGTAACATTCAAATTAACTATGTCAAAAGTAGGCTGAACACCATATTATCGGAGTTTTTTTTACGTTTTTATTTCAAACTGAATCTCTTTACATAAACTTGCATACAGAAACGCGATTATCAATGAGTCTGTAGATAAAACCAAAATACGTAACACAAAAAAGAACAAGAATTTGTAGGTTATCTTTTAGATTTGGAGTAGAAATTCAATCTTCCTCTCTGCATAGCTGTATGGCATTGATTATCCAATTCTATGAATAAAGTGAAAATTTACGTGGGATTATGGAATCCGGATAGGGCCAAGCAGTTCACTATCGCACCATCGAGCATCAACTTAAAGGTCGATGGCGCGATAATGCGATGGGGCAATAAGGATGAAAAGGTGGTGCGATAACGATGAAGCGATGATGCGATAGCGCGATGACAATGATGCCATGGCGCGATAATGCGATGACGATGGTGCGATAGCACAATTTAGCGATAGTGAATATCGCTTCATCGTCATCGTACTATCGCACCATCGTCATCGCACCATCGTGTCATCACTATCGCACCATTGCGTCATCGCACTATCGTACCATCGTCATCGCATTGTCGCGCCATAGCATCATCGTTATCGCGCTATCGCACCATCACTTCATCGTTATCGCACCATCGCTTCATCGTCATTGCATTATCTCTTCATCGCACTATCGACCTAAACCTCAATGGTGCGATGATGCGATAGTGAACTGTGTGGCCCTATCCGGATTCCATATTTACGGAAAGTAATTTTTTTTTATTTTTTTTTTTCAGAAATGCAAGTATTTTCCTAGTGCATTGTGTCGATTCTGGACCCATACGAAAATGTCTAGTTAACTATTCGTCTCATAGCAGTAAACTAGTTCTCAAAAGAATACTCGAAACTACTTAATTCATTTCCCCCTTAGATTCCAAAAAAATCCCCTTTTGCGTCCCGGTCGTTGTCTCGCTACCTGACTTTCTCCTATGTTCACCTGCCGTTGTCCCTGTGTTCCCCACCCGCTCCCTGTCGTTGTCCCAGACTACCCTGTCCACTCCCGTTCGTCCCCTGTATTTTACCCTGTCTACTCTGTCTACTCCTGGTCATCGCCTGAGATTCTCTGACTACCCTGACAATTCCCTGTCGTCCCCTGTCGTTGTCTCAGACTACTCTGTCCACCCCTGTCGTCCTTTGTCGTTTTCCTGTCTACATTTTCCAACCTCTGTCGTTATACTTAAGAGCCAGTCTACTAGAAAACCATGCAAAATTCAAAAAATTGTCCAAATGGAAGGTTGCAACTTGGGAGTTTTTAGCGGCTTAAAATTTTCTACATAAAGGTAGAAGTCAGAATATCCACAAAAAATGTCGAACCCAGCATCTATTTTTAGTAACAGCTCATTTGCATATTTGTCGAAAATTACACAAAATTTAATGAAAAATCTATACAAATTGATCAAGTCAAAAAGTTACCTTTTGTCATCAGTTTATTTTCAAATTTTGTTTTATTTTCAAAGTCATGGTCCAAATTAAACAATTAATGAGGAAAAACTTAATTCAAATGAATATTTTATTTTTTACAAATCTATTTATAGATCCGAAATAAACTAGTATGATTTTTTAGCAATTTTTAGATGCTCGTTTCTCTCAAGACCAAGGTTGAAATTAAATTAAATTAATTGTTATTTTAAGAATGATCTTAGGTCTACACTGTATTAAAATATTGAGCTTGGGAAATAATATCTACATGTTGTAAATTAAATTTGAAATACCATATTTTGCTACAATTTCACATATTTTAAATAACAGTCTTTTACCATATTTTTGGATTATTTTTATGATATTTAAATGAAAAAGAGAAGATTCTTAATCTAATATATTTTTTAGAAGAGAAATAACTGATTTGGATACTTCATATAACTTTCTTTTGGTTATTTCAGCCCTTGTTAACATTTTGCTGGAGTTAAATTGTTATCTCCCCTTGTTGGAACTCTTTTGTATTATTGGGTAAAAAGTGACAGGTATGTCAATATGGAAAGAAGAAAGTCATGTATGATCATTTTTTCTTCACCTAGGGAGTTGTTGTGAAGCATTATTGCACTATGAAAGAGGGAAAACAAATTTTAAGATATTTGAATGTAAGAAAGAAACAATAATTTAGCTTGAAAAACCAAATAACAGGCCCATAGGAAGCAATTTGAGTGTGGGGGAGGGGGGACAACCTAACGTTACATTATCAACTACCAAGAATTCCATAGAAAGTAAAAAAAAAATAAAATAAAAAGATTCATCAGATTTTTTTTTTAATTTTGGGCATATACATTTAGTAGCTATGTTTTCTATAGGGTTCTGTCCTCGGGGAATCTTTATTCAATTCATGCATTTCATGGTAATTAACAGTTACAAAATTTTTCCTAACACGTACAATTGAATAGGAAATTAAATCAAATAATAACATATTTTTAATCAAAATATACATTTGATAAAGCACCTGGCCCCGTTCAAGTTCAAGATCATTTTATTCACTCAAACCATTTCAGGTACATGAGGACAATGATTTATTGAAGAATATTTACAACATATAAATTCAGAAATAATCAAAATATGAAAAGGAAAAGAAAAACACATATGAAACATGTAATAATGAAATAAGCAAGGGGAAAAATCATGGAGGACTGGCTAACTAAAATCATATATTTTCAGTATAAACGTACGTAGTTTTCTTAGTGTCTTAGCAACTTGTTTTGTCATCAGTTGAGAAAATATAAGAATACAAACAGGTATTTGATTGCATACTTTCAACAAATTAAAAAATAATTGGTAATTTCAATCTACATGTAAATTGTTTATGTTTCATAAATTTAGTGTGTTTTTGAGTTAACCAAACACCGTCATTCCTAGGCATTTTCAATTTTACATGTACATTACATACTTTAAACTACTGGGTTACGTAACATTCATATATTGATAAAGTCAGATCTCCCAGATCTTTCATTTTCTTAAACTCCTTTATGGCGTTTTTTGTATTACATCTCCTGTCAGTATTTTTATAAGAATGTACCAATTTAAAATTGGCAGAAAGCAAACAACTTACTGATGGCTCAAATTTTATATGTTCAAGTCTCAAAATTTATATGAATGATACTGAAATAGAGTCCGTTTTGATTTAAATACTTGTAATTTCCCTTTTATTAATTTAAAAGAAAGTAACTTACAAATGTAAGGAACATGTATACTCATATGATTGTTGAAAAATTGCAAGTAAGCCAATACAATTTATTATGCTTTTTTTCATTTTTAAACAATTGGCAAAATGCTAATCCTCATATTAGGGGTAATTTCTGACAATATAGTTTTATTTAATTTCTAATTTTAATATTTTTCAATCTTAATTATTATTTCAAAGAAAATTGTTACATGTTTCAATATCTAACAACATTTTTTTTTAATTTAAAGTACTATATTTGACTTTGTAACCCATTTGAGTTTGAGCAATTTTTTCGAAAATTAGCAATTTGTAAATCCCCATATCTCAATTATTTATTATTTTCGAAGCTCAATATTTTGCAAAGATAATATTTAGAGTTATATTTGTACAATAAAATCAAAAAAATTAATTTCAAAGATTGGTCTTGGAAGATTTTGGGCATTAAATTTGTAATACTTTTGGCAATTCTTGAAAATTGGCATGATGCCAATTTTCAAGAGTTATCTGCCCTTTGATATATTGCATATTTGATTATGATAAATGTCAAATTTGAAAGAACATAGCTTTATATTACTTAAAAATACCCTAATGGAAATGCAAGTTTGAAATTGAGTAAAATAAATCAAATGTCTTTTTTACCATTTTTCTTGAATTTTTTAAGTGCATTTGCACTTAGATATGCAAAAACCAGGTGGCGCTGCCTACGGCTGCCATGTTGCATGATGGGAATTTTTTGGTCATTTTTGAATAACATATTGTAAAGTCTAACTACCCACCAAATTTCATTAAGATATGACAACCTTCGATTTGGACAGTTCTGTATGGTTTTCTCGCGGACTGACTCTTAACATTCTCTGACTTCCCTATCCACTCCATGTCCTCCCCTGTCGTCACCTGTCGATGTCTCTGTTTACATTGTCTACTCCCTGTCGTTCCCTGACATTAATTCTCTGACTACCCTGACCACCCCCTGTCGTTTTCCTTTTCTACCCTGTCTACTCCCTATCGTCCCCTGATGTTCCCTGTCTTCGCTGACCACTCCCTGTCGTCCCCTGTCGTTTTTCTTTTCTACCCTGTCTACTCACTGTCGTCTCCTGACATTCTCTGACCACTCCCTGTCGTCCTCTGTCGTTGCCACTGTCTTCTTCTAAAATTTCACTTGTCGTGTGTCAAGTGTTCTGTTATGTGTTTTGTTGGTGGTTTTTTTTTTTTTTTTTTTTTTGGGGGGGGGGGGGGGGTGAAGTATAATTATATTATTGCTTTAGACTTATTTTTCGGCACAGAAGCAAGTAAAGCATTTTTTGAGAGTTTGTCAGCTCAATCTTTATACATTTATATAAATACATGTAGAAAAATAATCCAGAGTTTGGAAAAGATGATCACATTTTATTCCAAAGCACTTTCGCAATTCGGCTCCTCAGTGGATTTTGAATAACAATAGCAACATGACATGATAACGTCGTTATTATGACGTCATAGTTAAAGGACAACATTAAAATTTGGCGCAAAAAATGTCCGTAGAAAGCGCCAAAATAAATTGACTTGACATTGTAAATGATACATATTTACACAATAATAATCAAAGATTAATAATTAATAAATTTTAAAAACAATATTAACAGTCATTGATTAAATCAGAACATTAATCTGTTTAGTTTAGGCTTAAATTTATCAATGAAATATTGTTCTTTGGCCCGCCGTAACTGTTAATTTTCCTCAGTAACTTTATAAAACGGAAAGATACTAAAACGTCCTTTGCCGCATTGTTCAAAATGTTCGCTGCACGGAGTATTTCTTACGGAGGGGTCCCTTATCTTCTGTTTGTGTACTCTAACACGGTCGGATATTTTATTCCCTGTTTGACCAATGTAATTTTCTCCGCAACCACGGCAAGTCATGCAATATATGACGTTCTTGGTTTTGCATTTCATATTATTTTGAACTTTAAAATTTATTCCTGTTTTGAATGTGAATGAATCTCCGATTTGTATAAAATTGCAAGTTCCACAGCGTGGATCGTCACATTTGGAAACTGTAAATATTTCTTTTGTAGAAATGAATTTGGCTTTGGTGAGGATTTTTTTTCAAATTTTGCGGTTGTCTTCTACTATAAATCAAATCCTTCTCCTTAATAAGGTCGTTCAGATTTTTTGATTGTTGAAGTATGGGCAGGCACTGTTTCGTTGTGTTGAAGATGTTGTGATTTTTTGGATTATAAGTGACAACGAATGGAATTTCTGTGTGCATATTATCGGATTCATTCTTTCTGTTCACTTTCCGAAGTTCTGTAATTGGGATTGCTTCGGCTTTTCTTATCGCTTCGGCTATAAGATTTTGTGGATATTTTTGGCGGCGTAGAAAAACACTTAATTCTTCTAATCTTTTTGTCCGACGTTTTTCGTCCGTAACTATTGTACATATTTTTCTTGCCAAATTAAATGGTATCTTCCGCTTCGTTTTTGAATATTGAATATTTTTTGTTTTTGTTTTATATTTTATGTTTTGAATATTGAATTTTAAGATATAAATACATGTATATACATGTATATGCACAAGTTTATCATTTTAGCATCATTTTAGTATATCTCAATTATTTCTTACTCAGAGACATGGCAGCTTGATTTTCTAAGAACTCTGCTTAGTTGACTTAGGTTTTCAAAACTCCCTCAACATACGCAGACAATAAGAGTATCAACAGTAGTCAGCGGCATAAAAAGTATTCAACATTGGTCATATGCAAATAAAATTTAGCATGTTCAACAGTGAATAGAAAATATTGGAACATTCAACAGTGGTCAACTATGTGTTGAAGGCTCACTCATTTGCATAACAAAAATTCAACTAATGTTCAATTGACGGTCAATTGAATTGATCGTCGTATTTTGTGACATGTCATCAGCAAAAAAAATTGTTCAACAGAAGATCTCTGAAGATGAAATAGAAAAAAGATACCCCGGTACTACAGTTTTTTTGGAGACTAGGGTTTCCAACAAATTATTGGAATTGCGATGGGCACCATTTGTGCTCCTTAATTGCCGACCTGTTTTCATATTCCTATTTTCGTCGACAGAAGATCGTACTCCTCCTAGGAACCTGGACCAACTTCTGGAATTCCAAGGGGCACTATTCCCAAATTAATTTTGTATTGTTTGTACTAGATATTCATATACCACTCACTATTCACTATCTTCTTCTTTATTTTTTTTTTGTGTGCGAAGTTTTATTGAATGCAAAAGTAGACTAGAGTCGCCAAAACTAAAGTTATGAAAATGCCATGTACGATTGAGCCTGGTAAATCTGAACATTTTGGTTCAAGCCAATTCGTCCGGATAAAGGAGGTGCCTGCTATATCTTAATCTCATCTGACCTCAATTACTCGTGAAATGGTTTTTGAAACGGTTAGACGTATTCATTCCCGTGCCTTTTTTTGATATGATAATATTTCATCATTGTAAATATTGTAATTAGTTGAATATTTGATAAAAGAACAATGTATAGGGAACAAAAAAGGTACAATTTCACAAAACAAGCAATGAATTTCACCAAAAAAGGTACACATGTATTGAATGATTGTCAGTACAGTTTATGACTGCTAGCCTTTCGTTTGTTCTGCGAGGAAGTTAGTTGATTTGTCAATTGAATCTGTTGATTTTATATTTAAGCTGTTTGTTTATATTTATGTTTTTTTTTTCAGATTAAATAATTGTTTGTTATACACCAACGTCTTTTATTCGCTTTTCGGCACACATTACTATTAAAAAATAATAAAGGATGTGAAATGAGAAGAAAATTTATCTCTTGGAAGGAGAGTCAGTTTGCTATGTTTAGGTACTGCAATACAAGTAGAAAACTAAGTTACATTGGATAAAGAAAAAGGTGTGGTTTTGGCTTTATTGTGCCCTAAAAATTCAGTGATCTTAAAAAGTTATGAAATTGGCTTTAACAAGAGATGAGTAGATGAATATGATAAATCATCAAAAAATATGGCAAGAAAGAGGACCATTCTGGAAATTATTTAATTGGTACATTTCTAGGTTTAATGCAAAAAAAAAAAAGGCCTTAGAATGACTCATTTTCCATTAGAGAATTTATTGTCTGCCACCGTCGCCCATTTCAACTTTTGGATATATTATGTAAACTGTTTTGAAAAATCACATTTCTCAAAATTTTCGTGGGCGACGGTGGCAGAGTATGTTTTCTGAAAGAAAATTCCACTGAAAATTTATGTCTTCTGCAACTTTTAAAGAAATTACGGGAAAATGCACAGGTTAATGACGATACAGTAAGCATTTAGCAGGTCATATGGGTAAAAAGATTCGTGTATTCTTACTGCAAGGAATTCCTATAATTCAGAAAGAATGATTTTTTTAATTTCTTATATTACTTTCATATTTTAAAAAAATGCAGGGCCTAATTTGTATTGAAACTGTAGTCGTGTTTTTTTTTTTTTTTTTTTTTTTTTTTGAACTGTACTTCAAGAGTACTGTACCAATTTTTTTTTCTTATTTGAGAAAAGAATTATACATTTACGTATAAAGAGTAGTGTAACTTCAAACAAGTTGTTACGTTTTAGATCAAGTCCCGATTGAATTAGATTATTATTATGAGAAAAGAATTTGAAATTTACGTATAAAAAGTAGTGTAACTTCAAACAAGTCGTTACGTTTTAGATCATTTACCGATTGCATTAGATTATTAGTATGAGAAAAGAATTATAAATTTAAGCATAAACGTACTCATTTACGTTCATTAAATCTATTTCCAAAATAACTGCACTGAAATTAAGAATCAAGGTAATAGAGGTAATACAGTTAACATTCGGTGTTAATTAGAAATTTATACACAAGCTAGCACGTCTTCGCTGGAGAATTCACACCTGCTGCGTGATCATCCTGATGCATATTATCCAAAGTGCCGTCATAGAATCCATTCTCTGAACTCTAATCTTTGCTCTTTAACAGCTTTATATATTTCATTTTCCATTATTCCTAAAATAATAATTACAATATATTAAACATTCATCAATTTAGAACTCTTTAGTTTATGCTACATTACTGGTATTATTAAGGTACTAAAGGCTTATTATACCCCCCGCTTGAAAAGCGGGAGGGTATATAGTAGGGATGTCAACGAGTACCCGGTTAACCGGGTACTCGATCGAACGTCCGAGTATCGAACACTAAAATCGGTACTCGGTTACTCGGATGTATATTTTTGAATATTTCTAATCTTATTTATTAATGCATTAAACAATCTGTTTTAAAACGTAAAATGCTCATTGCACTTGTACATACAGTAATTAGGGTTTGCTATGACTCTAAATGATTAGGGGAATATATTATATATAAAAAATGAAATATCCGTTATCGCCTGTGGCAGTGTTTATACAGTAATTATTGTGAACAAGCACCTAGGGTACCTGGCTTTTCTTACCTTCGACTGTCTTCTACCCTTATTTTTTGTTTGGCTTTAATAATTTGTTTTCACTGAACATCACTTAAGATCCATAATGTTTAAATAAATTAGATAATTTTGTCAATTCTCCGAGAAGCCGTAAATTCTCGGGAAAAGAGCGGATGATATTACACGTGCGATTGCTGATATGGTTGTGTTTGATTACATGCCAATACAACTGGTTGAAGGCAAAGGCTTAAAAAAAACTTATGTCCATCGTTGCATCAAACTACAAAATACCGTCCCGTAATACTATATAAATCTCGGATCGAACAAGTGTACGAAAATCGTAAATCCGCTCTGTTAGGAGAACTTGATCAAGTTCAAGTTGATACTGTACGTAGCTCAGGCGACTGATACCTGGTCGTCAAACGCTACAAAGAGTTACATTACAATTACGGAGCAGATTATTTTTTTTAAATAAAAACACTGAGAACAACTTATTATTTTATTTCTTGTGTTTATCTGATAAATAAATTGACTTTAGAAATTGAATTTAAAAATTGTTATATTAAATTTCGTCGGGCATGAAGTGCTCATCATTATTACAGCAGAAATACACTTACGGATAAGCCTCCTATCAGTGCACCTGGTTTTATTTCTACAAGAGTTTACAATGTTTTACAGTCTTCAATTTACTTGTTCATATTTATTTACACTTTTACGAGTACCCGGGTACTCGATCGGAAAAACGTCCGAGTAACCGAGTGTTGAAAATTGACCGATTTGACATCCCTAGTATATAGTGATCGGGATTTCCGTCC
The DNA here is from genome assembly GCF_032062105.1 of Saccostrea cuccullata. Classification (NCBI taxonomy): domain Eukaryota; kingdom Metazoa; phylum Mollusca; class Bivalvia; order Ostreida; family Ostreidae; genus Saccostrea; species Saccostrea cuccullata. Next base: position 76,141 of record NW_026939754.1, on the reverse strand, counting down.
GTCCGTCCGTCTGTACGTCCGTCCGTCCTTCCGTCCGTCCGTCTGTTACGCTTTTTCTCTTATCCGCAACTCCTCTTATACTACTGAGTGAAATTTAATGAAACTTTCACAGAATCTTTATTACATATTGCCATTGTGCACCTCCTATTTTACTTTTTTATTCGACACGTATTTTACGTTTCCCAGAGCAAAACATGGACATTGCCATTTTTTTTTTACCTATGACGTCACATAATAGAAGCTTCTGGATAACATTTGATAGGACGAGTTATTCCTCTTTACACATTACCGTAAAACAATATATAGCAACACATCGACATTATGGGAGGCGGGGGGTATCATTTCGTGAGCTCATTGCTCACAGTACCTCTAGTTTTGAATTTATACTCATTACTCAAACATATGAAGATCACTTATAGTATTCAAGATCAAAAGTCCCTTAAGCAATAACAAGATAGGAGCAAAGCAAACACGGACCTCCAAAACATCAGAGGTGGAATCTGGGGCCGATTGAGCATCCCCTGCTGACCGGTCACACCCGCCGTGAGTTCCTTGTTATAATCAGGAAATAACGGGAAAATTCCGATTCCGATTTCGATTCAGTGTATAAATAATGGACTAACACTTATTAAGAAAATGTCATTCAGCATTTGACTCACTGATAAATTGTATTTGCTGACAAGGTCATTATATCGACCATTGAACTTACGAAATGATGACGGTACTGCTGTTATTCTTGTTTCATCAACTTGTTTGTCAATTTACCTCGTTTTAGAAATTGTTCGTATGTAGAGCTTGCTCTTGCATATCGAATCATCTGAGATATATATACTCCGTATGCAGGTGTTAAAGATATTGCTGTTCAAGATTTAATACAATCTTTTGCGTTTAAACGCGCAATAATTATTGCATTTAAACGCAAAAAAAGTCTTTCTTTGAACTGGCCTCAACGGGCAACCGTATTTTTGCAGAAACTACATCTTCGCTAGTCAAGGGTTTGTCGTGTTGTAAATTTTGTACTTACTGCTACCCGGTAACTTCAAAATTTACAACATGACAGGTTTCTGATACGCTACTCTCCTTATAATTATGAGAGTAGCGTGTCAAAAACCTTTGGCTAGAGAAGATGATCCGATCTATATTAGTAATAGCGTAACTCGTGTGGTACTGATTCCCATGGAATTTTTATCTGTCTATACATATCTTTCTCCATATGTTATTTCTCAAACACAGGTGTCAACTCTAGTTGTTGAACTTCCTCGTTTCGGTCACCAATTAGGGGAATGTGTTATGTATATAAATATTTAAAAAATGAAATATGTGAATGAATATTAATTTTTTTTCGGATGTGAAGGGGGGGGGGGGGGGAGTGAAGGATTCATGTTGATATAAAAGGCATATAAATAGATTTTCTTTTACGGTATTTAAAAAAAAAACATACACACGTAAGAGGTTCTATCCGTGGAAACTTGTAACTGATCAAGCTGTTATAATGTAGCCCTCTTCAATATATTTATCTGTTCTTTTCAGTAGGAAAAAAAGAGAGCTACGCTATTGCAGCTTTATCATACGTGACCCTATCCAAAGATAATGCCGGTACTAAGCCATTGTTCTTTGTATTATAATTTGGTTGCATTTATATAAAATAAAATGGATAATATTTTTATTGGGATTATGAGGGGAAAAATCGAATACAGCAAAGTAAAATTAAAACATTTTACCTATTAGATACAAGAATATATAAAGTATCAAAATAAAAAGATTTTAATGAAACCTGTCTGCTTTGAATTTTCTATGCAAGCAGTGGCGATAAACAACAGTAGACGACTTTCCCTTTTATCCTATGTCATTTCTGCGTTCTTCGTTGTTTTTATCAAATCTTATGGAATATCTAATTATATAGACCCATGAAAATATCCGTATAGAAAGTGATCTGCTCTTCAAATAATCTTTTTTTTTTCTGGGATATGCCTCTCCTACCACCTTAGTATAGATAACTAATTATTAAGACACAAATTTTCAACTCTTTAGAGTTTATGTGCATATATATAGGTCTGGTACGACTTTTTTTTAGACGTGATTTTTTTTTCCCTGAAAGTGTCAGAATATTTTATTTTAACAACTGTTTTAGGGTATTTCATGAGCGTCGGAGACAAAAGTTGGTAAACCCCTACTTTAAATGTTTATATTATGTCTATCTTTGCAAAAAAAAAGTGGGGGGAGCTAAGCACACCCCCCCCCCTGCCCGCTTCCGACGCCTATGTATTTAACGATTTAACGAACAGGCGCGGATCCAGGATTTTTTTCCAAGGGGGGGGGGGGGGTCCACCAAAGTAAAAAAAAAAATCCAACTCAACTCAAAGACTTGTTGACAAGCCAAAAAAAAAAAAACCCAACGTGAAAATCCTTATTCGTGGGGTGGGGTGGGGATGAAGTGGGGGTATTGGTTGACAGATATTTGCTGATGAGTTTTTACTTCTAATGCTTTTTACCCATGACTTTTCATACGAACATAAAACAGGTCCGCGTTCTCAAGGGGGGTCTCCGTTTTCTAAGGGGTGTCCAAGGTCACTTTTTAGTTGATTATATGTATAAATTTAATAGCTTTGCATATTCCAGGGGGAAGGGGGGGGGGGCGGACCCCCCCCCCCCCCAGATCCGCGCATGACGAAGAATAAAAAATTTATTAATTATTCTGCGACATACCGGGAGACAAGCCCCCTATGATTGTATTTGTAGGGGATCCAGGAGACTAATGCTACGTTTACACTATGTTCCCGGCAGCCACGGCAGCCCCGTTTGCCCGAAACGTAGTGCGCCGTGAGATTTTGGTTATTTTCCCCTCTATATCCAAGTCTTGACAAGTTCTTTTGCGGTCTTCTACGGAATCCGTGATGGGCCGTAGGAAGAAGTTGCCGTGGAGTGCCGGAGGCTCCACGGCGCACTACAGTTCTGCCACGTATGCCAGCACGTTCTCCCCAGGCCTCTTACGTTCTGATAGGTCCCCTCTCCTTTCTCGCGTTTTTATGAAGTTCTTATACGTTTCTCACGTTCTGTCAAGTCTTTCTACGTATGAAACATGCACGCCGGGAAACTATGGATCACGTTTGTACCAGAGAAGGTCTCCTAACCAGAAACAATCATTGCATCTTGACCCTTAAATCTTAAAACATCATGAATTCCCAAGACGAAGATTTTATTTTCGCGTGTTTGCTGGGTGCATACCTAAAATCACTTCGTCAAAATGAAGAGAACCAGCAGCAGTTACAGAGAGGGAAGGCAGGAGTGCAGCAACTAGGAATGAGACGAATAAGACGGATGAGAAGGCGGAGATCCATATGGATCCATAATGAAACTTCTCTGCAGTGCCCGGCTTTTATATGCTTCCTCTCAGACCGCGTGCGCCGTGTCAGACCGTAGTAGAACGCAACGCACCGGGACCATAAACCGTAACATGCCGGGACGAACCGCGATTGAACGCGAGGAAACGGCTACCATACACCCTAGTTTGCCGTGAGGACCGTGATGAAACGTGGCAGAACGTGATAAAATGGACAACAACCGTGAACTAGCCGTGACAGAACGCGGACTAAACTCAGCAAAACGTCTCAAAACGTGAATGGACCGTGAGATGAATGGAAATATACATTCTCCCGTCCCACTGCGGACTGCCTCCAAGTTCTGATATGGTCTATTACGTGCTGTCGCGTTTTGTTGCGTTTATTCCGTTTTACTACGACCTACTAAGTTTCACATCTGCAACGTGGCCGCCGTGGCAAATTTTTTGACAGTTTAAAAATCTGGCACGGCATCCACGGCAATCGCGATGAGTTACGTTTGCCCATCCCGTTGCTCCAAGTTTTCTCACGCCCGTCCCGTTTTTTCCACGATGACCTGAAACGTGATCGCCGTGGCTGCCGGGAACATAGGGTGTAAACGTAGCATAAAAGAAATGCTGTTTTTTTTTTTTTTACTTCAATTTTTTTTTTTTTTTTTTTTTGAAAATAAAAAGGTAGAAATAATTTCTAAAGAGTTATCTCGCTTTTCTCGTGTCTTTCGCGATAAAAAATCTAATCACCTAAATGTTTGTTGATATTTCAACCAGCACACGAGATTTTAAGCTTCTGTTTCACGTGAATGAATGTAAAAATCCCCACAAGAGGGCGTCGAGGAGAAATACAGAAAGCAGATCGATTATTGCAGCAACTATTTCTTCCATCTGAATTTGCTGATGAAGAGTGTCTTGGTAAGATTTTTCTTATTCTGAGGGTAGTACTGCATTTTGGGGTCAATGGGAGATAGTCACACAAGTATTTCCAAATCGAAAGTGGGCTAATCTGTCTTGCAGTTTGGTCTGGTCAAATTAACCTGGTGTGATTAGTAAATCGTGAACAAAACAATGAGACTGTGTATACGTTCGTGAGGTGGATAGAAAGGGGAACTTGTGTGAAAGAAAACCAGTTCTCGCGAGCATTTATGCTGCACATGCATTGATGAGGATTAATGTTAGCACATAACTGCAGATAACAAGGGCAGTATGGTAACTTGACCTACTGTTTAAGAATGTCTTGAGTTTGTGAATTTGGACAATGTCAATGGAATGAATATTATAGTTGTTATTTTACTCATTATGGATGTCTGGTCAGCACATTCACATTCACCAGCTGTTCAGTTGAGGATGATAAAGTGGCTTAATAGAGAGCTTTAATTGTTCTATACAAGTAAAAATAAATTATTTATATCATGTTATATGGTAGCAATTGTTTTCCCATTTTGGAAGAGAGTGGTGGGGATGGGTGGATGTTAGGTTCAAATTAATATGTACAGAACAAGCAGTTTGATAATTGTGAAAGAGCAAAATAAACTTGTAATGATTATTATTTTATTTTTTTGTCAACAAATGATAGTTTTATTCCAATAAACATGGGAAAAAAACCCAATCATTTGAAAAATAAGCTATTGATTTGATTATCATGACAAAAAGTCACAATTTGCAAAAAACTAGGGTTGTTTTCTTTCCTTTTATTCACTTTGCGCCTAAAATACGCAATTAATTAAAAGCAATCTAAATGAAATAAATGCGTACAAACTCGCCAAAATTTCAAATTCAAATTGATTCCAACATTTATGCTAAATAGCCAAGTGCACCATGCAAATATTTGCAATCTAACTGCAGAACTTTAAACTGCATACAATATTTCTGTAAATGAAAATCAAAATTTTCTCTAAAATCCAACAAAATTGCAAGCATTCTAAATTTCAAATCTTCTCGGCCAAAGGTGCCAGACTTCAATTTCCCAGATGTGTAAAACTCTTTGGCAGCAGGAAGGTCTCTCCAATCTACAATATGTGCTTTGAAAACATCTGAAATTAAAATAGGCCAAAAAGCCAACGATTCCCAAAAAGGAGTTATCAACGTACCACATCCCCTACATTTAAGGTATTAAAATATAGGAGGAACTATCCAAGCATTCCAACCTGTCCAGTTTAGCGTAAAGGCATCCACTGCAAATGAAAATGGATTCCAATATCTGGAACAAAATTTTTCAACTTTTGCATTATAATCCAGTACTCCAAGTTGCGACTAAAATGGTCGCATTTGCGACCAAAACATTGATTTTGCGACTAAAAATGAAAACACACTCGCATTTTCGCGACTGAGAAAATTTGGGCTGGAAACGTCCATTTTTAAGATCGGGATCGAGATTTCATATGTAAAGATTCTCCATCAAGAAAATGTTTGAAGACATATACTTAATAAATACACTTTACAAAGCGTCGCATGGATTTGGATCACGTAATGTTATGGCAGCATGCTGTAAAAAGTTTGATAGAACCAGAAACGTGTATAAATAATGTTCCTGATAGAATGACATCCAAACTTCGTAAACTTTCTAAGATCCGACCTTGTTATTGAAACATTTGGTCAATTGCTTGCATATCACAATGAATCATGCTAATAAAAAGTGTTTTGGCGGCATTGATAATGACTGTGTAATGGGTTAGGTACGTAGTAGTAAGTAAACATGACAAACAGCAGGCAAAGTCCTGTCTCAACAGCTGTCAAGCTTGTTTTTCATTTGATAAAATTTTATTTCTGTAATCAGATTACTTGTGTTCTTCTGTACAACCATAAGGGTACATGTATTCAATAAAAATAATTCATTCAACCTAGCAAATTTTTATAGTAACAGTAATTATAGTAATCTTTGATATAATAAAGACATAATACATATCCTTATTTAAATTAATAAGTTTTATTCACAATATGTATTTTTTTATGGCGAGTGAAATATTTGATTATGGCGACCAGAAATTCTGAAATGGCGACCAAAAAAAATTTTAGGTCGCCATTTTGCGACCTAAGAGCAAGTGTGACTTGGAGCACTGTAATCAGAAGCAAACAAATCTATGTCGTAAGGACCCCATTCTCGAGAAATGTCTTCAAATAAACCTAGGCTTATTCCCCAATCATCAAAATCTACAATACGACTTAAATAATCTGCTTGATCATTCAACTCTCGGGGAATCCATTCTATATTTCTAACTGAATCTTATGTATTAAACATAATTCAAAAATTTTTATTGCGATTTTCTGTAACTCTTTTAGAGACACAAATACTATTATTATAATTCCTTTTACCACATGTACGAGGGCCGTTCAAAAATTACGCGGACTGTGCTATTATTTACTCTTACAGACGTCATAGAGTTATGAAATTTCACAGAAATATGTATCTCAAAGATTCCTATAAATTTTGGGCAAAATTTCTGTATTTTAAAAAAATTATACTAAAATTATCGGTATATTGATATCGCTGATTTAGAGGTACGGAGCACGACAAAAAATTTGAAGCAAAAGCATGCGGAATCCAAAATTTAACTCATTTATTTTCTATAATTCGCAATATTTTTCGACAATTTTCTCAAACGTATCTTTAAATTGTTCTATTATTATGTATCTGGATTTCTGGCGTGATATTTGAAGTACTAAAAGATATATAGTGATTTTCCTCTGATGCGATCCCCGTTAACACGACTGTGAAAATGACGTCTCGTGAATTGACGGCGCACCACACTTAAGTTAAATTATGTGTAATGCTCGAGATATCGCCAACATAGATCCAAAATATGCATAATAAAACATGTAGTAAACTAGGGTATTCGTGACATTCGTCCACAAATAGTAAATAGGAATTTTAGACCATTAGACCTCTGTAAAATGTCTACACTGGAGGACGGGAAGAGGATTATCGACGAAAACTTTATCTGGAATGTAAAGAACGTGATTGAGAGTCATCAATATCACACTATATCTCATAAGTACCTGCAGTTTTTGATTTTAAAACAAAAAAAAAGAATATTCTTTACTTGTTTAGTAGATTTAAAGCTTGACAAGAAATTGTGTTTTGATGTTGAGTAGATAAGATGACTCAAACTGTACAGGTACTCTTGGGAAAATGTTGAGAAAAGGAAAGCTCAATCACATATTTTTTTTTATAATGATGTGACGTTGAAGATTTTGGCAATTTGCTGCTCCGTGACTAAATGATATGTCCTGAAAAATCACTCAAAATTGATACCGATTTACAACATTTTGATATGAAATTTTGTAGACCATATAAGTAAAAATTCTTTTATATTATGTGCAACATTTTGCCCGATTATGTGCAGCAAGTCCGCGTAATTTTTGAACGGCCCTCGTATAATTAAATGAGACATTAAATATTATAGTAATGAGAATAGAAATTAACCGGCCCCCTTTATTAATCAGAAGGTTTCAGGAGGAGTATTAAGGGTTGTCGAATACCAATGCCCCACTTTTGAGCTTAGTTGTAATGGTTGAGTTTAGAATGTTTTGGGAAGGGTAAGTTTTGACCATCACCTGCTCACTGCCCATGCAAGGACAAGTGTTTGAAAAATCTACTTCTCTGGCCCTAAAAGTTATATACACTGTTTAACGAAAAGGTGGAATGCAGATTTTTGGGGAGGATAGGGGATAAATTTTCATAAATAATAGCGTTCTTTCTCTTGGTATTGGATTCACTAAAACTTGAATGTGTCATTTTTGAGTTCATCAACTCTTTTAACGTTTCATTTTTGAAAGCTTCATTTATTTAACTTTAATTCTTTTTTTAACAATTTTTGCAAATTGTTTTTTCGCTTGTTGTATTTAAAGTCTTGTTGGCACACTGGATCTGTTAATTTGTTAGCAGTATTTTCTGTGATGTTTTTAAGGGTGAATTGTCATTGCATGCCAGCTTATCATGTTACACCTGATCATAGGTATGGGCATATACTCTACAATATACGCACTGAGCCAGCTGGGAAGAAATTCCATCCCTTTATAAATGCATGATCGTAAAATGAAGGGATCATTCTCAAGTTTAGTTAGCCATACTCTATTCAATTATATTTACTCCTTTAAAATTATGTTTACTAGCTCAGGCAACTAAAGTTGACTTTTTTTATACATTGTATTTGCTTGTAGGCAGGGATTGTTTGGCTGCAGTTGGTAGAGGGTGGTTTTGCAGATCTATTTTAATTTAGTTCAACAGTAATGAAGAAGAGACATTTTGTGCTCTGTACTGTATTCAGTGAGAATCATGCTTGAAATTTTTTTAAGCAATCACATGAATGTTTAAACCATCTCTTAACACAGCCTTAATACTATACTTAGTGTTTGATAACATTGTGTATGTCTTCTGTGTGTTTGGATGGCAATGTGTAGCCTATCTATGTGTGTGTAGAGTGGACACATTTATTTATTTATCATACTGTGTGGCCGGTTGAGTGTGGGACTCAGGAGCACATGCACGTGGTGGTAAGGAGAGGTGACACCTCTGTGTTAAGTTTGACCCGAGACAGAGTCCAGGAGATCTACTCGGCCTTCAGAGCCGGGTCACATTGTACCAGGTTCTCTGATTTTTTAATGGCTATGGAGAATGAATTCCGCTGCTAGGACTGGTAGGTCAAAGAATCCTGATTTCAGATAAGTGTTTTATAATTACAAGGGAAATAAAGATTTATGATGGGTGAATATTTTTATGTGTGTCTGCAGTTTGACCTTTTTGTTTTGTGTGTCATGTTGGCCTAGATAAATATTGTACAGTTAAACCTATACCCCCACAGCGTTTGCTACTGTACAGATAGCCTCTTTGTCAGCAAGGGGAAGCCTTTTAAATTAACAAGAGAATCTGACAGAGTCCCTTTATTTATGGCTCTTTAGCATTGTAGATGATCAGTTAAATGGTAGTTTTGACATATCAGTGCATGAATTAGGAAGTCATGAAACAAGTATAGGGTTTTGTAGGTAGTGAGTGCTGGTAGCATATGGCAGTTATTCTGGTCAAGGATCAGGCATTACAGGGTTTCTAAGATTAGACTGTGTGATGTTTGGGAATTGCCCATGTGGCTAATGTTGATAGAAAAACCTTGAGGCCCTCAGAGGGGTATAAAAGTCAAACATTCTTCTGCATATACACCTGTAGATATACATGTTTAGATCTACATAATTAATGTGCAGGGAAATGGCCATAAATAAATTGCACACTGCTGTGTATAGGGATGCTCTGAATACTAAGTACAGTGGGTTAATTTTAACAAAGAGGAGGATGTTTCATTATTGATTATGTAGACAGAAGTCCAGGGAGAAATCTGTGTAAGATTATCTCTGCCAATGTGAAGTAAGTGCTTTGGACGTTCAGGTTGCTTGATTTACAAACACTTCACATCTTGCTGTGAAATCATGACAGCCCATGATTTAGTGTCTATTTGTACTTTTTTGTGTGTGAACAACCACCTTGACTTCCTTAGGGCTTAAAAATGTCAGTAATTAAGAATGGTAATATTAATGATAGAGCACTAGAATCTCATGTTCCCCTGTTTTAATTGACCCTTTGCCTGTAAAGATCAATGACAGTTAACGCTGTGACAAAGCTTCTGTGCACAACACAGTGGCAGGAAGAACTCCGAGGTAAAAAAAATATTTCTCCTGGTAAATTTGGAGCACTTGCCGGGAGGATTCCTGTAACAGAGGGATTTTTTGGTGTGTGTCGATCAAGTGTTTACAATCCACACATGCTCAGTTGGCTGGCTTTCTATCGTGAAGTCTTGGTGTTGTCTACAGTGATACCTGGAGGAGTTTTTACACATTTTTAATTCCTTGCCTGTGAACTATGAAGATACACTCATCCATTATTAATTAAACATAACGTTTAATAGTGTATATTCTGGATCATTCAGCTTTTGTTGGATGTGCGGATCTAGAAACTTTACAATATCTCTGATGCCTGGATTTGTTTTACAGAGTGTTTTTCCGTCAGTCCTGTGATCTTTGATTCCCTCTGTTCTGGGAGTTCCCCAGGGAACACTCTCCTTCAGAAATTCCGGAATCCAGAGCTTGGTATTGATCGTTCAGGACGCGGGGGAAGAAGTGATTTGTGTTAATGGAGTGGTGTCTGCTACAGGAAGACTGTATTTCTAGCTGATGAACACATTTTGAGTTCCTTTCCTTGTTTAAGTGCTGTAACTCTACATCAGCTCTCTGTGTCCTGTTATAGAGGTATAATTGACTGGTTGTTAATCTGCAGGGTGTAATGTAAACATGCACTGCGGTACAGGAATCTACTTGTGTGTTGTTGTGAAGCTAACAGACTTCTATCTGTTAAAAATGTGTATTTATCATTTGGATAGAGAGTTGAATTCCCACGTAAACATGTTAAATATTTGCACATATTTGAAAATATTTTAAGAAGTAAACTTCATCTTCTGCATGAGGAGATATGAACTGAAATGATATCTATTATAAATGAATTGAAATGTTTAACATGTTTAAGATGAGATAGTCTTTGAGTATGTGTGCTACATGACACCTATTTCTCTGATATAATGGCCATTATAAGCCTTACCTTAATGGTATAGTAAATCTGTGTGTAGCATTGATTTTTATTTCCACTCTGTTCACAAACTCTGGTATCAAATGAATGAAACTGATGTACAGCTTGTGGCCTTGAGTGATATACGAGGTGTTTAATGAATGATAGATAATTTCTGAAGGGGAAATTTGGAGCCAGTTTTCTATATATTCGATCAATGCATACTATCTTTGCAAGATATATAACTGTATTCAGCGGCAGCTCACACATATTGGTCTAATTCCATCATGATAAGTAGATACAACATTATTGTTCATGATAAGAGTAAAGTTGTGTATGTCATACGTTAAAGAAATCAAAAATAACGTCAAAATATCATTAGAAAGTCACTTTCCCCCCGAAATGCAAATAAAAAATATCAATATTCCTACGCTCGCTCCCTCCTCAGCTTTTTTTTTTTTTTTTTACGTGTTTGATAACAGAGAATAATTAGGTCATTCTTCGATTCATATCTTTTCACCAATGAATTGATAATACTATATCAACAATTGTATTAAGTACATGTTTATAGTCCGTTAATTATCATACAATTTGTTCTTAAAGAAAAAATTAATCATTCTGTGTTTGTGTATTATTAAATGACGGAATTTTCAACTCCTGGCCTGCTCGTGTGTACACTTTGTAAACTGTAGGGTATGTGTGGCAAAACGAGAACTGCATGGGTTGGAGATTCGGGTTCGTGTTGAAGTTCAGCATACCATTATATATAGAACTTGAATAATGTAAGTAATTTCTGCGACAAATATATTAGTATATTTCAGTTATTTTCAAAACAAAAAAGGTTTTCCATGTTTTCAGTTTAGAATTTTCCGACCCGGTCCTGATTTTCCCAACCCGGCCATTTTAAACACAAGTTGTTGCAGATGCAAATGTTAGAACAAACTATATAAAGTTCAACAGGGATTGTATAATTTTTATTAATCAGAATTCGTATTTATATGATCTAATTAAGAAAAGAAAAGTTTTGTCTGACACCGTAACTTCTCGGCAAAACAAAACGTGTTTCTCCGAGCTCGCTGGATGCGTGTGACAGCTCCATTGCACATGTGTAGACCAAGGCTACAGGTACATGTAGGCCTATGTGTACTGTTTGTTAGGAGACTGGGTGACGGTAATGCTATGGAATCACAATATTTACAACAGTTCCATAATTAGACAGTGCAGTTTTTTATACCCCCCGCTTGAAAAGCGGGAGGGTATATAGTAATCGGTATTTCCGTACGTCTGTCCGTCCGTCCTTCCGTCTGTCCGTCCATCCGTCTGTTACGCTTTGGGGTACCCATCTCTTATCCGCAACTCCTCTCATACCACTGAAGGAAATTTAATGAAACTTTCACAGAATCTTTATTACATATTGCCATTGTGCACCTCCTATTTTACTTTTTGATCTGACATATATTTTGGATTTTCCAGAGCAAAAGATGGATACTGCCAATATATTCATATGGGAGGCGGGGGGTATCATTTAATGAGCTCATTGCTCACAGTACCTCTAGTTTTTTATTAACGTCATTATAAACACTGTTAAACATATTAAATCTAACAGTCGAATATCTTTGGATATGGGGTAACCCATATCTATTCTTGTTACTAATGGGATTAGGTAGAGGAGAGAGTGGTCACTGTGAAAGGACAAATAATAGATAACCAGGCAAGGGAAAGCTGACTTGTTATTGGGGAAAAAAGTGGGGGTGAGGGGATGGGAGGGCAGATGTGACTTCAGGGTTAGTGTGAATTATTGTTATAAGTGTAATCTGTGTTCCTTCCTTTGGTAAAACAATGCATCAGTGTAATCAATTTGCCCAGCACCTATCAGTAATGTATTATCCCTGGTTAAAGCTCAGGCCAGGGTCAGTTAATAACTGTCCCTCAGATTATTGGATTTTTTAATTGCTAAAGAATTGAAAGATGTCCTTGATCTGTCTTTCCTTGTAACCCTAAACTCAGCTCAAAACTGGCTTTATTGAAGTAGATATGCTGGAATATTGAATTGACACCTGTTTACTATTCTGTATGTTAGACCCCTGTATGACAAGAAGGTTTGTCCTAGCTGACTCTTATCCAGGGTCTCAAGGTCAAGGAAAGATTCAGAGTGTGACATTCCAGGTCATTACTTTATCTCCTTAAGAAATTTATAATCTCATTGATGACAGGGAAAGTTTCCATGCAGTCCCTACCCAGGGTGGTTAGGATGAAGTGTTTTCCACATCTCCTTCATAAAGAGATAATAGAAGCTCATACTGGGCAATAAGATGTGATGTCAATCTTGACTCTGAATTTGTGTCATTTAAAGATTGTTAACAAAGTCAAATTTATTCTTCTCTTTATTTTGACAGAAAGATGGTTAGATGTTTCACAAAGTCATGTTGTATTTTGTGTGTTTTAGGTGTGGACTTGAGACAGGATATTTCAGCAGTTGGACACAGACTGTTTGGTAAGTAGAACATGTCTATATAAGACTACATGTATATATCAGTAGACCTGGAGATGAGAACCACACACAGAGAGTTAAACCATAACAAGGCCACACAGGGAATGCCGTAACATTTATAATGCTAGTCATGGTGTAAAATTTATAATGTCATCTCCTCTTTATAAGGTTTGATTCTTTATATAATAGGAATTAGAAGGTGACTTGGAAAACCAGATAGAGGTTTTTTTTTTTGGATCTGTTTGAGGGTTTAAGTGAACACTGGATTATCTTAACCACAGGACGTGTAGGAATTCACCTGAACAGACTCGGATTTCACCTCGGTGTCATTATCAGCCATGGCTGAATGGTTTCTGTAGTGACCTGGGAGGATAAGATTAAACTCTTTCTGTTCTACAGAATAGGAAGAGAAAAGATTGTAACCAGAGGGTAAGGCCAGCATTTTTTTATTTTTAGGTTTACAAACCCGCCGCTGAGGTTTTTGAATTTTCAGAAAAAAAATAAAATTGAGAAAAACAGATTTTTTTCTTTCCGATGTCAAATTTGAGTCGGGATCGACAAATTTACTACTTCCGGTTTTTAAACAACATGGCGGGTAATGAGGGAGATTTGTGTCAAATCCATAGCAGCACTAAAGCTTGGTTTAATGTAAATATTTATCGATATGAGTGCCATTTAAAACATTTAACCCGTTCAGAGAACAATAAAATGCTGACGACTTTGTTGCAAAGTGACATGTTGGTGAGATAATTATGTATCCGTATTCAAAAGTAACTGTCTTTAATTGTAAATTATTTTCCTCCCACAGGTTTAAAACTGCCCATGGTAGCTATTGTCAGAGACATTGTTTAGGTTTCTGTCATAACTTACAGTCTTAGCATCATTCTTCAGAGGGTCGCTTAGATCAGATGTAATGAATAAAACTATGGGAGAAGTTAAGTCCATTTGAGGAAGAAATAAACAATAGCCTAAAGGAATAAAATATTTCAACTATTTAAAAACAAGAATATACAAATATATACAGGCATGTAGTATCGTTTATGGCAGCCAAAAAAATTATTTTACACTTAATTGAAAAAAATATATGAAAGGAATTATTACTTTTATAGCAGGAATTTCCCTAACACACATTGAAAACAAAAATGAAGATATATAAAAAGAGATTTAAAAAATTGATTTTTTTATTTTAAATCTGTATTTTGTCCAATATCAAAAGATTTATATCACTGCCCCCAACTGGTAGATGATGAAATAAACAATTAAAGGTTGTATTTTCCCCTTTGTAATCCTTATGTGTCCAGTGGCAAGAAGCCTGTTAGGAGAGCATTAAAAAAGAAGCAAAAATTAATGTAGAAAAGTCGATAATGTATCCAAAATATAATTTTTTTTTTTTTTATTTCCTCCTCCTAAGTGATGTGTAAACCTAAAAATAAAAAAATGCTGGCCTGACTATTATAATGTAGAATCCTTGATAAAGGGATTGGACTGAGAACTAGGTGGTGCAACTGCTGTATCACAGAATCAGAAGCCATGCAGTCCTGAGTGGTGACAGTGTCTATTGGGAGCCATGTGGTGCTCACTCTGATAGAGCGAGGGAAAACGGTGGTGACAGGGCCATTTTCTAGAGCCACACAGCAAACATTACCTTCATTATTCACCTGTGTTCTGTTAATCCCCTCTAGATACATTGATTTCTGTGGTCCATTAATATTGATATCTTCTTGATCTTTTACCATGATCATTATGTTCAACACCTTGATATATGAAAGATGAAAAAATGATGATCCTAATATGCTTTTGGCTTGAAGTTGTTACTGTCTAGTATGTATATGTATATTCATGTACAGTAGATATTGATGACTATGAATTAGAAAGAGATTACATCAGTCAGAAAATGTCACCAAAAATTGCAGATATTGGTGCCAAAATTGGGAAAAATGAATTATTGTGTAAGAAAGAACTTACCATATATTGAGTTGACTCTGAAGATAATTGTCAGAGTAGTGCATTAAGGGATTTGTTACAGAGAGAAAGTATTACGTTTACGTTTCAATTGGTTAAATACTTTGAAGAAGATAATTAAGAGATAGGTTAAGAATTAGGATTGGTAACAATAGGTTGTATTATATGATAATTACATCTGTAAGAATAGGTAGGAGAGAGAGGGGTACCTATCATAAGATACTGTGTGGGCATCAAACCTAGGGAATGTATTGATCTCTCTTTCAGAGTCCAGCTATTTATAGCCACTGGAAAATGAGGCTTTATAAAGAAAAGGTCAAGGCCAGACTAGTTTGATACAGAAAAGGAACTGCTATAAGATTCTGCTTTTCTGTGGTAATATTTATCATTTATATCCACACTGTCCTCATACAGAGCAGATGTGTCCTATAAAGCTGTTCTCTACCATAACCAGACTTGTCATTGATTTTATTCTCATCAGTGCCCATCCATTCCCTGCTTTAGAAACAGCCTCCTCATGCGTAGTTATTTTTGTGTTTGATTGAAGTATGATTTTTTTCACTTTCAATTCATTAATTCTAATTATAAATATAAATGCACCCACTTTGTCATTAGAAATTTCCTTATATTTTGAAGTGCTCTGATTTTCCGGTACATTTTGTCACCACTTATGCATCACTAAGGAACATTAGTGCACCACAACCAATTTGCCTTTACAACTGCTATAAGAGTTATGGGAAGATAAATATTTAATATGGCTGATTTTATGCCTTCCCATCATGTCATTAAGAGGGGACATATTAGTGACTTTCTGTCACATCAGACTCAGTGATTCAGTTATTTCTCACCTGACAAGGTGTGGATCCTAATGTGTGTGTGTGGGGGGGAGGGGGGGGGGTAAATCAGTGGGACTGGAATCTAGCTTCTGTTTATTAATAAATTTTGTTTCTGTATAGGTCATTATACATGTTATAGTAAACTATAGGGTACTGTAATCTTTGTTGGTTACTACTGAGTACTGTAAACCAACTTTTATTCGCGTGCAAGAAATTTTAGCGATGTTCGCGAGAGCCTCGTCATCGCAAATATTTCTCGCTGCGAACCGGTCGGTAAAGTGCATGTGTATGTTAAAAACAGATCCATAAGGCGACCATAATTTGATTTTTAGTTTTACGGATCCACCGACTCTTAAAATTTGCATTTCAAAAAAAAAATAAAAACGGAATTTTTCAAGCCGCTCGTGTCAAACCTGTGTTTTATAAAAGCAAATCAGTCAGACACGTAAAAAAAACACATGTGCAGAATGGTAGAAGAAAGTGAGCTGTCAACTTCGATTTTATAGAGAGTCTACCAACTCTGAACCCTCCCCATCGCATGTCTCTCTCTATTTTTTTAATTGCTCTTTCTACCGGTTTCGAAAAAATCCGGATTTTTTACCTACTTCGATTTGTAAAATACCGACAAGTCAAAACAAAAATGGCGGTCATGCAGTGTTTACCGGTAGCTAATCTGCTTATTGCCACTGATAACAGGCAATAATCAAGGTGTGTGTGATGTAATTGCAGTTCTAATTGCTCATTATCCTCATAAAAAGTGTTTTTTATCAAAGACAGAGATACCAGATGTGGAAATTTTGCAAAAAAGGGCGGTAAATAACGATATGAATTTTTTTGATACTTTGCTGCAAACAAGTTTATATGCGCCTAAAACAAAACAATTCCTCCATAAATAATACGGTGACCAGGAAAGACATAAACTATAGTACTTTATTAATAATTTAAAGAGGAAATGAAAGCAAGTACATGGTAACTAATAAAGAGTCTGCAGAGGGAACACTGCGTATTATGAGATTCAGTGACTTAGCAAATCCTACATCAACACCAGTATATAAAAGCCCTTGAAACTGCAGAGCAACTTGACAGTACCTGTAGAAGACTTCTTTGAATTTAAGTAGCTAAACAGGGTAATAAAGTTTCTGAATTTCAAAATATAATATTAGCAAATTGGAACAGGACTACAATAATGCTTTGATATCATATGTACTAAGAGTGAAAAAAAGAATGCAGGATCTAAGAATCCATCTAATTCATTCTCAATAGATTACGCATGTAATTTTTAAAAATGTTTAAAGTTTTAAGTTTGGCTAACAGGTACTTCCAATTCCTTCAATTTCAGATCTTTGTTAAATCCAGGAAACAGTTGTCTTGCTCCTTATAATGAGAAAAATCCATTCATCAATCAGTTAAAAGCCGGAAACTCAGACCGTCTGCAGAATATTATTAAATCTTTTAATTGCCAAGTTAAACTTCGATATTTACCCTGAATATTATTCAAATGACATTCAAATGAATGTACAAACTATACAGTGAAGAACATAATTAAATTTATATAATTTCAAATATTAAATGGTACTCATATTAAACAATGTTTGAATTAAAAGTTGTCATTTTTATAAATAACAACATTTATACAAGTAATGTGTATTAATATTAAAAAAACATATCTTGTAAGTTGTTTATTGTTTTGTTTTATACTACAGTGAAATGTGTGACTCTTTATATGTGAAAAAGGTCGTTGCTAGCATGATTTTTTGTCTTTTTTTTTTTTTTTTTTTCATCCTCCGACTTGACCTTTCTTGAAAAAAAATCCGTAAAACTAAAAATCAAATTATGGTCGCCTAAAGGCTTGACCGTGAAAATAAATCGTCGCGAACTAGTTTATCCTTGGTAAATCGCGAAATAAAGTCATCACGAATAAAAGTTGGTTTACAGTATTATGACTCCCAATGATACACTGTAGGTATTTATGATTTGAGATTAAATATTTATCACCAGTATATTCCTTTATCAGTAGTGCACTGTAGATTGTTACTGTTATGGCTGAGGTCTTAAACACTTATATAACCACAATCATCCTGCTATGGCTGACTGCTTGTCTGACCCTTTGACCCCTGTGTATACTTCATGCACTACTTCCCTTCACATTGCCATTGAAATATGCATGAAATATAGCAGCTCCTTGTGATTTGTTTGTGTATACATGTATACCTGAGCTGGTCCATTATGGTTTCAGAAAATAATGCCAGACAGAAGTTCAGATACAAAGGAAGGTGACAACATTTATCATATATATTATAATCTCTGTATGTAATTTGAGACTTTCAACTAAGTAGGTATAATGATGTGGTTTTGATAAGGATTATATGTTAGGCAAGCATTCATGTATAATTGGCATACTCTGATAGCAATAGTACTTCAGCAATCTAGGTTAGTTTGAGTTTGTGTTGTTTAGTAAAATATTGGTTTGGTAGTTTAATTAATATTAATGCAAGAAATATTATGAATGAAAGTTTAACATTTGGTATTTTTGTAAGACTATATATATCACAGTCTGTCTAAATCTCTGAGGTTACTATTTCAGATTGCTGTAAAGTTGAAACAGCTGGCAGAGTATTTAAGTTAAGCTGTAACAGACATGCAACATCATCCATTTCCTGCTTTCCTATACTTCCACTCACAGATAGATCTGTTACTGATTTTGTTACTGCTTTTTTCTAAGGGGTACCCCCCCCCCCTCCCCTTCCACCATCTGACAGTCTGTCTCTTTAATTAAGCATTTCACAGATTTAAAAAAATGTAGTTATTATATGCTCTTCTCTCCCTCCCTGGAAAAACAATGCAAGAATCCTCACCCCCCTCCTCCTCTAAAGTGTTTACTTATTGATAACATTAACAGGCCCCCTGTCAATCTATGAGCAGACTTGAAAGAGTGCCTTAGGGGTGCGTAAATATTTTGCAGTTCTCTTAATTTAATAGGTAATAAAGAGCATTTGTATTGGTTTCTGTTTTGACTAAGGTGAGTGTTAGGTTAGCTTCTGGTAAGACAGTCTTGTCATTCCCATTGTCTGAGAGCTGAATGGTATTGATTAAGGAGGCTGTATGTCTCTACTAACTCTGCAGACCCGACAGAAATCTTCATGTCTCCGTCTCCTAATACTGGTCGTTATGTCTTGGTCTCTAACTGATAGTCAGAGACTGCTGGGTCAGGTTACCATTTACTCTCTGCCGAGTTTCAGATGAAAACAGAAAAGTGACAGGTGTTCTCAGTCCACCCTGGGTGTCTTGTCATCTGATAATGGCATCAAACACTAATGACTGATAAATACTGATATTGACCCATTGGGATTAATTCCTGTTATAGTTATATAACACATATCTTTTGGCTTATCCTTGTTTTGGAGATCCTGTTACATGAACAGAGCTGTAATTATAGTACAGTGCATACAGAGACTCCTATAAAACAGATGTATTGATTTGTAGGTCGACATGTCACAATCTCGGCTTTTGACTCTGCTTTTGAGTCATCTTTTGTCTCAAAAATATGTCTGCATGATGATAATGATAGTAGCATGCATGTAAGGTCTTAGTCATCTTCTTTTGTTGGATATTTTGTGTGGGGGGATGTGGCTTTAATTATTCTGAGGACAATGTAATTTTTTTATATTAAGGTATATTGCTGTTGTAAATATTTTTATTTCATGAATTTTTATTATTAAATATTTTTATTTCATGAATTTTTATTATTAATTTATTATTTTTTACAGAAGATGAGTCTTGAGGAGTGAATGAGAACTAACCCAGAATGTTCTCGATCCGAATCGTAACGACAGACCATTACCAGGGGTCCCCCATACCAGGACTTGACGTCCAGTATGCGGACTTCAGGGCCTCCGTTGTTAAGAAAGTTCCTGTGATTAGAGTGTATGGCTCAACAGCTCAAGGTATGCTCAATCGGGGCCTCACAAAATACTGGGGTCTTTGGCCATTCAGTTTGTTGGCCCTGAAAATGATAAATGCCACCTTTTTGTCCATCACTGAATTCTGGAAAATTACAATACTGTACCACAAAATACATGTGTATCTATAATCATGATAATAAACAAGCATATCATGAAATGGTCTGAATACCCCAGGGTAAATGAATGAATGTGCATGAAAATTGATACAAGTACTTTTTATGCTGATAAATCTTTATAAATGTGTTTAATTTTAGTATGCAAGTGAAATAATATGTTTTCACATTTACTAATGTCATAAAAATAACTTTATCTTGATCATGTTGATTTAAGAAATTTCTATATCAGAACGTTGGGAAATGAATGTTGTCAAATAAGTGTTCAAGGAGGATGGTATGCTATTTTTAGGTCAGAAGACGTGCATGCATGTGCATGGGGTGTTTCCGTACCTGTATGTACCTTACGATGGGACGCAGCCATGGGATCGATACTTACGACTGTTTGCCAACAGCCTGGATAAAGCCATCAATGTAGCCCAGGGAAATGCCTCCTCAGAAATACAGCACGTGTACAAAATCACTCTAGTGTCTGGAATGTAAGGCTTTTCTTCAGCCTACTTGTGAAATGAAAAATTAGCAAGTTTACCATTCATGTTGAATTTTTGCCATTTTAGGCATTAAAAATTAGATATATAATATCTATATATGTAGTTATTATGTATTTTTTTATTAAAAGATTTTCCTTGCCCATCACGTCTGATGTGTACGTAGAGATTATTCATAAACAGCATAGAAATTATCTTCTAAGACAAGAAAAAAGACTAAATGGAAATATTTCCCGGTATTAAGAAAATGTTACTTTGTTTTTCCCTCACATTTTTATATTTTTTATTTTTTGTTTACAGTCCTATGTACGGGTTCCATGAAAAAGAACAACAGTTTCTGAAGATTTACTTTTACAATCCCAACATCATTAGAAGGTATTATGTTATACAGACTACATAGCCCCCCCCCCCCCCACCCTGGCACCATTAGGAGATACCTGTATGTTATATATGTACAGACTACATAGCCCACCACACGCATGCTGAGTTTTAAATCTGTATAGAGCAGTAGGTACACTGTATATGGATGTACTGATATAAGTTATCATTGTGTATACCTGTAGACAGAAGTAGGTCAAGGTGTGTAGAAGTGATGAGGTATCACTGAGTATTACACCTGTGTAGCTTATAATGAGTTACTGAGGAATTACTGTGTAACAAAGATCAGTCTACAGATAATCTTACAGCACACTTAATCTGTTATCTGGGGTAGACTGTTTAATTGTTTGTTGTTCCTGTGTAGACATAGGTGGCAAGGCTTAATTGGGAAAATCCTGGCAATAAAGTAAGCCTTGCTTGTATTGTCGTTGTCCATTTCCACCCAGACTAGCTTGCCATTCTATTTCAGAGTTAAACAAAGGTAAAATATCTCCAGCAGCCCCTACTCCTTCTTATGATTTTTCATTTTATAATGTCGGCAGCTCTGCATGTAGATTAAACTTTCATTTCTTTTACCTTGTAAACCCCGAGATATAATCAAGCTGTTTAAAGACAGCAATTTGTTAGGGTGCTCTTTTAGATTAGAGAATTTGAGGCATCATTACACATGATCTCGTGTACCTCTGTATTTGTGCGTATTGAGATACTGAAGAGTTAGTCAATGAATGTTATATGATTTATTTTAGGGCTGCAGACTTATTACTAGTGGGAGCTGTGTTAAACAAATGTTATATGATTTATTTTAGGGCTGCAGACTTATTACTAGGGGGAGCTGTGTTAAACAAAGGATTTCAGCCCCACGAGTCACATATACCCTACACATTACAAGTAAGTATACACTGTAGAATTACAGTATAGCCCCACGATAAAGTTATACATGTATATACCCCACACATTACACTGTAGAATTACAGTATAGCCCCACGATAAAGTTATACATGTATATACCCCACACATTACACTGTAGAATTACAGTATAGCCCCACGATAAAGTTATACATGTATATACCCCACACATTACACTGTAGAATTAGTATAGCCCCACGATAAAGTTATACATGTATATACCCCACACGTTACAAGTAGGTATACACTGTACACAAGGTGAGGTTTAGGGTTAATATTTCAATTGGTGTGTGGATGTGTACTTCAATAGGCTCCAGCTGACTGGCTGTTATGATAAAGTAGACTACTCTTATTCACAAATTAATGCTTGAAGGTTAATAGATGTATTCTAGTCATACCGACATGTAGCAGTATTATAGTGAGACTATGGATGCAGTCAGGTCATACTTACATGTAGCAATATTATAGTGAGACTATGGATCCAGTCAGGTCATACTTACATGTAGCAGTATTATAGTGAGGTTATGGATACAGTCAGGTCATACTTACATGTAGCAGTATTATAGTGAGATTATGGATGCAGTCAGGTCATACTTACATGTAGCAGTATTATAGTGAGGTTATAGATACAGTCAGGTCATACTTACATGTAGCAGTATTATAGTGAGGTTATAGATGCAGTCAGGTCATACTTACATGTAGCAGTATTATAGTGAGATTATAGATTCAGTCAGGTCATACTTACATGTAGCAGTATTATAGTGAGTTTATGGATGCAGTCAGGTCATACTTACATGTAGCAGTATTATAGTGAGGTTATGGATTTTAGGTCATACTTACATGTAGCAGTATTATAGTGAGACTATGGATTCAGTCAGGTCATACTTACATGTAGCAGTATTATAGTGAGGTTATAGATGCAGTCAGGTCATACTTACATGTAGCAGTATTATAGTGAGGTTATAGATGCAGTCAGGTCATACTTACATGTAGCAGTATTATAGTGAGGTTATAGATACAGTCAGGTCATACTTACATGTAGCAGTATTATAGTGAGATTATGGATCCAGTCAGGTCATACTTACATGTAGCAATATTATAGTGAGGTTATAGATACAGTCAGGTCATACTTACATGTAGCAGTATTATAGTGAGATTATGGATCCAGTCAGGTCATACTTACATGTAGCAATATTATAGTGAGATTATAGATACAGTCAGGTCATACTTACATGTAGCAATATTATAGTGAGGTTATAGATACAGTCAGGTCATACTTACATGTAGCAATATTATAGTGAGGTTATAGATACAGTCAGGTCATACTTACATGTAGCAGTATTATAGTGAGATTATAGATACAGTCAGGTCATACTTACATGTAGCAATATTATAGTGAGGTTATAGATACAGTCAGGTCATACTTACATGTAGCAGTATTATAGTGAGATTATGGATCCAGTCAGGTCATACTTACATGTAGCAGTATTATAGTGAGGTTATAGATACAGTCAGGTCATACTTACATGTAGCAGTATTATAGTGAGATTATGGATCCAGTCAGGTCATACTTACATGTAGCAATATTATAGTGAGATTATAGATCCAGTCAGGTCATACTTACATGTAGCAATATTATAGTGAGATTATAGATACAGTCAGGTCATACTTACATGTAGCAGTATTATAGTGAGATTATGGATACAGTCAGGTCATACTTACATGTAGCAATATTATAGTGAGATTATAGATACAGTCAGGTCATACTTACATGTAGCAGTATTATAGTGAGATTATAGATACAGTCAGGTCATACTTACATGTAGCAGTATTATAGTGAGATTATAGATACAGTCAGGTCATACTTACATGTAGCAGTATTATAGTGAGATTATAGATCCAGTCAGGTCATACTTACATGTAGCAGTATTATAGTGAGGTTATAGATACAGTCAGGTCATACTTACATGTAGCAGTATTATAGTGAGTTTATAGATACAGTCAGGTCATACTTACATGTAGCAGTATTATAGTGAGGTTATAGATACAGTCAGGTCATACTTACATGTAGCAGTATTATAGTGAGGTTATAGATACAGTCAGGTCATACTTACATGTAGCAGTATTATAGTGAGTTTATAGATACAGTCAGGTCATACTTACATGTAGCAGTATTATAGTGAGGTTATAGATACAGTTAGAGCT
Source organism: Saccostrea cuccullata (assembly GCF_032062105.1). Lineage (NCBI taxonomy): Eukaryota > Metazoa > Mollusca > Bivalvia > Ostreida > Ostreidae > Saccostrea > Saccostrea cuccullata. The sequence goes on along the minus strand of NW_026939754.1, from coordinate 51,923 downwards.
GGGTATCGCGACTGAAAAATTGTATCGCGATATATTGCAATATTATATTTTGTATTGCAATATATCACAATATATAATTTTTTTTAATAAATTTTGTATCAATGTCAAATGAAAACACAAACTATTACATGTATTCTCGTGATATTGCAACTGCCTAAGTGGCAAGCTAAGTTTTTTATGGCACAACTTGACGAATCAAGTTGTAATATGCAGATTCGGCTTTAACATGAAGAGGTTTCATGTAACAGTTGTCTTTTCGTTTCTGACAGAGATATGTCTCTCGTTTCTGATCACACTTCACGTCGCTTGCCGCCATATTTTACCTTGTAAAGGGCAAATAACTCTTTTTATAACAATTTATAGCATATCGAACCCGAACCGGTATTCACAAAAAAATACCGTGATACGTATTGTGAAGAAAAAAATCGGGATACACCGGTTAACCGGTAATATCGCACAGCACTAGATACAGTCAGGTCATACTTACATGTAGCAGTATTATAGTGAGGTTATAGATACAGTCAGGTCATACTTACATGTAGCAGTATTATAGTGAGATTATGGATACAGTCAGGTCATACTTACATGTAGCAATATTATAGTGAGATTATGGATACAGTCAGGTCATACTTACATGTAGCAGTATTATAGTGAGATTATGGATACAGTCAGGTCATACTTACATGTAGCAGTATTATAGTGAGATTATGGATACAGTCAGGTCATACTTACATGTAGCAGTATTATAGTGAGGTTATAGATACAGTCAGGTCATACTTACATGTAGCAGTATTATAGTGAGATTATAGATACAGTCAGGTCATACTTACATGTAGCAGTATTATAGTGAGATTATAGATGCAGTCAGGTCATACTTACATGTAGCAGTATTATAGTGAGGTTATGGATGCAGTCAGGTCATACTTACATGTAGCAGTATTATAGTGAGGTTATGGATGCAGTCAGGTCATACTTACATGTAGCAGTATTATAGTGAGATTATAGATACAGTCAGGTCATACTTACATGATGCTCCATTACTAGTGAGTTGATGATTAACTTGACCTTCACCTTTGTAGATGTTTATAGACTACAATCTTTATGGAATGAATATGTTGAACGTGGCAGCTGTCAAATTCAGGAGAAGGAACCAGGACGGTAAGTATCTGTTAAACTTGTTTTAAAACATTTATACAGATTTAAGAACAAAAACAAAACAACAACAGCAAATGAACAAATACTGGGTCTATAGCATAGTAACAAATTACCCAAACTGCTTGTTACTAAATTCTATGTAATTTTTGCTACAGACAGGCTTATTTAATATACCTTTTTATAATTCTTCCTTCACTACCTCTAAAAAGTCTGGTGATTCCAACTGTGCAGGAATTGCCAATAACATTAACCTCTTTGACATGCAATTAACTGTGTTTATAAATCTTAACAGAAAATGCAAATCCTGAAGTTTGTGTGGAGAACCGTGGGCCTGACCTGTCTTCCCCTTCTTCACTTGATGGATCACTCCAGGACTGGCTTAGTAACGCCTCCTTACAGTCCCAGCCAATCTGGAACCAGGACACAATCACAAGGTAAACCAAACAACCAACCAAAGCTCTGAAAGAAAGGTCATCATCTTGTGACTTCTGAATTTTCCATTTGACATACAGAGTGCTGTAAATATTAATACTAATCCATTTTAATATTAAAGGTGGAATAAATTGATACTAGCCTAATCTGTTAATCTTGTTTTATACAGTACATATGTGTTGTAATTTTCACTGTTTCAGTGACCTGTACTTGGGGAATGAGGTGGTCAGACAGAGTACATGTGAACTTGAGGTAGACGTGGTGGCCGCTGACATCATTAACAGACTGGAAGTGGACGGTAAGCAAAGCTTCTAGAAACTTATGTGTCATCATGCTTATCCTCTCAAAATAATTGTAAAGACCTATCTGTCCCTATCAGTGGTAGTGAAGAACTTGAAAAAACTTTTCACTCGTAATCAGTTAAATTTATCATTTATCACAATAAACAGAATATTAATGGTAATCACAAGAACCACTCAATATCTTGGTGGGGAGGGATACTCACCTCACAAGTAACTAGTCATCGTGGAATAATCTACTGCAAATAATACTATAACAAGTTGTATGATCAATTGCAAATAAAAAAGAAAGAGGTCGTGATTATCTGTGGTAGAGAAATGTTACCATGTTTAACTGTATGCAAAAAATATTGTTATCTCCCTATATTTTATCAGCATTAATCCTTTCTACATTTTTAGCAAACGTTGGAAACAATCCTGGTCTGGCCGCTCTGTGGGAAGATGAGAGACAAAGAAAACGAAACCAGGGTCAGTCATCCCAGATCACTCCTCCAGCCTCACAGGGTAAGTGTCAAAGGTTAAAAACAGTGCCACAGGGAAAGTGTCAAAGGTTGCACAATTACATGTATAGTTAAAAAGTTATACACAGGGTCAGAGGGTCAATGTCAAAAGTTAATGACATAGGTCATATTATCAATAAACAGTTCATATAAAGTCCTTAGGTGACTAATGTTTTTTCCTCCTGCTACTCTGGGAAAACCAATGGGTAAGTATCAGAGAGAGGGCCAGAGGTTACCGGTAAATTCAAGGTCACAGCTTAAATACAATACAGGGTCACATGGCATTAGAACTAACCATGACTTCTTGTTGTGAAGGAGATTTTATTTTAATTGTTATGTATTAAAACTAATAAAAGATTTGTCTTTCTATGGAAATTCTTTGTGTAGTAGAATTTTTCTTGTATTGAATAGATTTGTACATTAATTTCTTTTGATATTACTTCTCATTAATTGGAAGCCTTACTTATTGTGTGTGGTGTGTGTTACAGATCGAGGGTCAGTGGAGATCAGTGAGAGTGACCAGGCTCTTTCTGACCGCTTCAGGGAAATTGTTCTCAGTCAGCTTCCTTATGTGTAAGTACAATTTGTTATGCTCCCCAAACTATCAACATCAGCAAAAAAATAGTGTTAAAAAAAAAAATTGTTGACAGAGTAGCCAGTAAAATACCTTCATTTACATGTTTCCATAGTGACAGCCAACCGGATTCCATGTCTGAGTCCTCTCAGGAGGAAGCTCCGCCCACTCAGTCTGCCTCCAGTGTGGACTTCCATTCCTCCCAGCAGGAAGGTAGGAACAAATAGAGTAACTGAGAGAAACATCAAAACTAAGGACCCAGATATAATTTTATGACTCAAATGAAATTAATACTCTGTAGGATGGAACGGTTATTAAAAGAGTTTTCACTGAGTCAAGACAGTCATGTTTTAAATTCCAAGCATTAACTCCAAGCAAATGTTATAAATTCTTTTAGATTTTTTCTTTTAGATGTGTATAGCTCATCTAAGTGCTTTTCTTGTTCCAGAAGACTTTGAGGCCTCCCAGAGCACTGTTATACTGGATGAGGAAGAGGAAGAAGGAAGAACTGCCATTGTCAACATGGACTCTATACAGAGAATTGTGTCTATGAGTCAGAGCTTCTCAGCCACACCTCTGTCACAGCAGTCAGGTAGGAGCCCCCCTCCCCACACACACACAAACACACACACACACACACAAATCCCACATACACTTCATTCCACTCTCTCTACTTATTCTTGTTTGGTTCTTGGTTACAGATGAGCCCCAGGATCGGTCCCTGGCAGCATTACTGGCGTCTCTGGCGGAGGATGGTTCTCCCCCAGCGTCTCAGGCGGCCGCTGGTCAGGTGACTATTCTAGAGGAGAAGGACAGCATCCTGCTGGAGGCCCCTGTCGTCCCCGACGATGAGACGGCGGAGAAAGACGAAGCCGAGACCCTGGAGATGTCACAGATTGTCTGGGAGGACGGCAGTCAGGGAAACGATGGGAGTCAGGGCAACGAGGCCAAGGAAAAGTAAGGAATACTCTCAGTCTGTTGTAGTTAATTTTATTTCACTGATTATGATCGATATTTGCTAAATGAGAATACATGTAATTGAGTATGGGGTAAAAACGCCAGTTATGAGATATCTCTTATAAAAAGTAAAGGTAACTATGATGTAGACAGACATGATATCGGTATTAGTTCTATTACAAGAGTTTAAGTGTGCTCCTGTCTTCAATTTATTTCAATTTGGCATACATCTAGAAATTTTTTAAATTCATTTGTTTCATTCAGTAAAGGAGAGGAGTTGAACTTTGACCTGGAGGGCCTTGACACGACATGGAACGACTCCCAGGCTGTTGCCGTTAGTGATGAGGAGGAGGATCTAAAGATTCCCCAGTATGATGGGGCCAACGATGAAAAACCACCGACAGGTAAACTTACTCTTTACTGTCATCCTCTTGTTTAAGTATGTGTAGATTCCTAATTATTAGCGAGGAATGAATTATCGCGTAATTTCGCGAGAAGCATTAAAAGCAAAATTAAGTTAGTCGCTTTTATTTTGATAGTGCTAAATTTCACGTAAATTCTCCCGATCAATCGTTCATTCATGAATAACTATTCTCGTGATTTGACGTTAAAGAGCTATTTCGTGATAATAAGTACTCGCGAAAAATGAGGAGTTTAAAGTACCCTCACCGTATAGTAAATTTATACGATGATGTGTAATATGTTGCAGCTTTAGACTTTTGAAGTTCCTATTAAACTTTATCATTGCTTATGATTTTTTTTTTCACTTCAGCTAAAAAAAGCAAGAAGAAGAGACTTGGAGCCACAGGTCCAGTGATATCAGGGTTTGACAAATCCTCGGCTCCCAGGCAGGCTCAGCAGACCACCTCCTTTGTTCCTGGCTACAACAACCCGACCCAGAACATGTACAGACCTAACGATAATCAGTTCTCTAATGGCAACCAGTACCCCTACCAAGGTCAAGGTTATGGCATGGATTATGGGAATTACAACTACAACAATATGTGGAATCAGCAGTCTACCTATAGTGGTGGTAATCCCACACCAGATTATGGAGGGCAGGGCTGGGATCAGCAGATGAACTGGAACATGATGAACTCCCCGAATGGGAATACTCAGCAATCCCACCTTCAGCTAGGTCAAGGACAAGGATTGGCCTTACCTCAAGGTCACCAACAGCAGGGAGGTTATGGGCCGACCTCTCCTCAAGGTCGCTCACAACAGGGACTAACTTCATCTCAAGGGCAGCCACAACAAGGAGTGCCAACACTTTCATCTTCTCACAACATGCAGACTTCACCGGGAATACAGGCAACACAGGGCGGTGTGCATTCACCTCATGGGATTCAGTCACCACAAGGAATTCAGTCACCGCATGGGATTCAGTCACCGCATGGTTTACATTCACCGCATGGCTTACAATCACCACATCGCTTACAGCATGGAAATTCCCAGGAGAATTTATCATCCCCACACAGTTTACAGCTGGGAAATTCTCAAAGAACTCTGCAGTCACCACAAAATATACAACCTGGAAACTCTCGTGAAAATTTACAATCGCCACATAATTTACTGCCTGGAAATTCTCAAGGCAGTTTACAGTCACCACAGAGTTTTCAGCAAGTAAATTCCCAGGGAAGTTTACAGTCACCTCATGGTTTTCAGCTTGGAAATTCCCGGGATAGTTTACATTCATCCCATGGAAGTGTTAATTCTCTCTCTCCGAATATCAATGCTTCTCTCAATCCTCAGAACATGAGTCAAGGTCAGAGCTTCCAACCCCCAGTCATGGAGTCCAGAGATTCCTTCAGTGCTCTTATGAATGACGAAACTTTATCCAATAATCTGTGGAACTTCTCTGAGTTCGGAGGATTGAGTGATTCTGATGGCACACTTTCTCAGGGTAGTGGTGGTAATGGACAACTATCACAAAAATCAACTGACCAGATGTTTTATTCTCCGAGTCAGCCAAACTTCAGTACTCAAGGGGGGCCTGACCTGAATTCTTCACAAGGACAGCTGAGTCAGTTCTCTCCAAACCAGCAGGGTATGACCTCCACTCCAATGGGGGTGTCTCAAAATAGCCAAATAAACATGAATGTCCAGGGTGGAAATCAACCTTTGGGAGTTCACTATAGTCAACCTGGCAACCAAATTTTCCAAAGTTCTCAGGGAGGGGCCTCTCAAGGGAATTACCCAGAATTCAGTGGGTTTTCTCAGCAAGGAGGATTCTCTCAGCCAGTTGACCCAAACAATTGTTCTAGTTCCCATTCAACATATCATTCACAAACTAGTCCAATGAATAGCTCTACACAATCTCAAAGCAGCGTGTTATCAAACAGAAATTTCAGTGCTCAAAGTGATTTCACTTCAGTGAAGAATGTGAGTTCTGTTTCTAATAGTGCCAATAGACTCCCTGGTAATCAAAGACATGTAGGGGGTGAAAGTAGTGATCTCAGTCAGACACAGTACGCATCGTCAGGTGGGAGTGGAGCATACAATGGGGCCCCCAGCGGGGTGCAGCCAAACATGAATACCTCTAGTGGTTCATTATCTGTGACATCACAGTTTCCAAGATCTCACCCAGATTATTCAACAGGATCAATTCCTCAGTATTTGCCAAAATTACAGGGCAGTGAAAGTTCTCAGAATTCATATTCATCACATTCATACCCGGGATCTCAATCTAACGGCCAGTTCATTGATTCTCAGAACAGCTTTAACAGTACTAACTGGAGTGAATCTGTGACTCATTATAATAATCACCCCAATGTTGGCTTCAGCAATACTTCTGAGGGTAATTCTCCTAAAACTCCTAAAAGAAGAGGTCCAAAGAAAAAATCGGAGGACAGCTCTGCAGGAAGCAATACAAAGAAAAAGCCTGGTAGAAAATCTTCGCCAAAATCTGTGATTAGTTCTGCCACTGTGAAAAAGGAATCCAGTGGGGGGAGCTCACTAGGAAGTGTGTTAGAGAGGTCAACCTCATTCCAGCCCCGGGGTCCCATCCCTGGGGGCGGGAATCTCCTGGAGAAACTCCTCATGACAAACGAAAGTGACAACATAAAGTCTGAACCCGGATCTAAGGCTCCAAGTACTCCCTCCAAAAACTTGTCCTCAAAATCAGCATTCCATTCCTCTGGTGACACAAACATTCTGAAACTTTCTGTTGGTAGTTCAGTGCAGCAGACTACAGCTGTTGCCAAAATTTCACCTCCAGAAACAAATTTTATCCATCCAACACCAAAAGGAGTTTATAATTCATCTTTACCCTCATCTAGCCAGGCTGCAGGCCAACCACAGATGGCAAATTCTAGCTTAACACATTATTTATCTCCGTTTAGAGAGAAAACTCCAGAGAGTGATAAATGGCCACAGAGAGGGACATTAAATCCTCAAGGTTCACTCTTCAGTCTGCAGGACTTGGTGACAAACGTTTCCCAGAAGACTCAGTTTGGTCATGACGTCCGTCAGATCGCGACCGACGGCAAACCATACTCATGCTCAGAAGCTGAACTTCAGAGTTACATTCAAAAGAATATTGGTTTATTGGAGTCTCCAGACACAGAGGGTGATGTAGAGAGGACTAATGAGAGTGAAATCCCCATCAGAAAACCCACAAATGTGTCTGAACTCATCAGGAGTAAAGTGGAAACAGAGTCCCGGAAAAAGAATTCATTGTCTGCAAAAGAAACTCCACCCAGGAGATTTTCCACCCCTAGTGTTGGTGGATATACTCCAATGCCTGGCATGGTCACTCCTGGCAGAGAAAGAACTTTGTCATTGTCTGACTCCATCAGTCACCATTCCATGCCTTATGTTGAATGTTCAGGCAGATCCATGTCGAATACTGCTAGTCACGTTCCTACCCCTGGTGCTGAGGTGATGATCAGTAACAGACCTTCATTGTCGAGTGTCCCAGGTAACTGCCCTGTTGTTAACTCGGATGGAGTGAGCAGAGACAGGGCTTTGTCTATGTCTAGTAATCCAGTGGCCGCTCCTGTCTCAAACGCAGAGTTCTCAGCTCGAGCGAGAACAATGTCTACCTCAAGTTCCAGTAGCAATAGGACAGAGTTCACAAAGTCCCTGAAGCAGAAGTCAGTCAACAGGCCTTCCTTGGTGCGATCCTTCAGCACACCCGCTCCTCAGAAAGTTGTGGAGGCTGTGAAGAGAAAGCGAGGCCGACCTCGGAAGATACCAGTCCCTGCTATTCCACTACAGCCCTCTAAGTATACCTACTCCTTCACTGTCCCAGCCCCGGTCTACAAGAAAGTTAATTACATTCAGCTGAAACACCGTCCACCCAGGGAAGGAGTTAAGATTGTTCGTATGCATCCTATGGATGCCCGTAGATACAGTTTGTTGAAAATTGGAAGGGAAGTGGTAAAACTGAAGAAGCTTTCAGACAAGGAATTGGAAAAAGTGAAACCCACTGAACAAAGTAAAGTAAAGTCTAAGGTCCTTAAAAAGCCTCTTCAAAGGAGAAACACTGTGCCTACTGTGGATAGGAGTAAGAAATACCCAAGTTATGAAGAACTGAGAGTAGAAGTGGCCAAGTCAAAAGGAGCCACAAAACTGGTGGCTGAAAGAGAAAGAACTTTCTCAGATCTTTGGTGTGTAGATGACAAGACTTATGGGCCCCAACCCATACAAAAAATCACCCTGGCTTCCATCATTGACAAGGCCTTCAGCTCTCTGTCGTCTGAGGAGGACTATCAACCCATGACCACAGGCTGCGAGGAAGAGGAACTGAAAGTAGGACAGGAACCAGATCAGCCGAGTCCAAGCATCATCCAGACACAGGGTGGGAGAGAGGATCAGCCCAAACAGAAGGGAGGGATGTATCAGGACCAGTTCTTTAAATACCTCCAGCAGGCCACTGACATGCCAGTACCTGTGGACGAGAAGTACAGGAAGAACGGACATGGACCCAGTCAGCTAAAAGTCTCTGTGAGTAAAGCTGCACGAAAGAAAAAGCTGCTAAAGCTTCATAAAAAGCTCCCCCTGGTGATTGATCCAGATAAGGAGGAGTTACCTGATCCTGTTCTAAAGGATGTGAGCCTGACAGAAGCCTCGGATGGTTCGAACACTCCGGTTCAATCCCGGACACCGATCACTGGTAGAAGTCCCATAAGGCCTCAGCCACCGGGAGAGACCTACAGGCTGTTTGATTCCGACGTCCTCGATCCGCGAATCAAGAGCAGCTCCGAGGACACAGACACCTCCACATCAGAGAGAGAGGATTGTCAGAAAGATCCAGATAACGATTCAGAGAGAGAAGAGGTGGATAATCAGAAAAATCCAGAGGATGTGAATATTCAGAAAGATTTAGATAACTTGAAAGATTCAGGAAAAGAGGAGATGGACAGTCAGTTAGATCTAGAAGAGATGGATTCTCAGAAAGATCCAGATGAAGATTTAGACAAGGAAGGAGAGCTGAGTGGTTACTGTGGAAATAATGAAGTGGAAACGTTCCAGGTGAAGGTATGTGCCTCACCACAAACAAACATCATAGACTTAACAGAATCTCAGTCCTCATCAGATTCCCAGCTGTCTGTCCAGGCAGCAGCAGAAATGGAGGACAAAACTGATAGTGGGAAATGTTCAGAGCAGTCATCAACATTGCACAAAAAGTCAGATTCAATGCCAGATCTTTCTAGTGATAGAAAAAATGAAAGTCAATCAACTTTATCACAGAAAAATGTGGGAAATGCAGAAGATTCCTCCTTGGTGGACTTGAATGAAGCTAATCCTAGTGAAAACAGGCAGACTGATACAGCAAAAGACAGTCTTAATTTTTCTTTTGTTGAGAATAAGGAAACAAATGAGAAATGTGATCAGTCTCCTCCTCAGGATTTAACTGTGGAGAAAAACCCTACAGCTCAGAATTCAAATGAGAAATGTGTTCACTCTCCCTCACAAGATTTAACTGTGGAGAAAAATCCTACAGCTCAAAAAACGAATGATAAAGGTTTCCAATCTCTGTCACTGGAATCAAGTGTGGAAAATAACCCAACAGCTCAGAAAACGAATGAGAAATGTGTTCAGTCTCCCTCACAGGAATCCAGTGCGGAAAGTGGTCCCCCAAGTAACAAGAGCTCAGACCTAGAAAATATGCTGCCTGCTTCGGACAACAAAAGACTCCCTGAGTCAGAGGACAGCAGAAAAACCTCACAATTTGAAGGTCATATGACAAGGTCAAGGTCTTCTAGTGACAGTAGCTGCAGAAAGCAAGCAAAGGTGGAAAAATCAAAAAACAAGAAATTGAGTGAGTCTGATAATGAAAAAACGAGGAAATCTGTTCGAATTGACCGTAGAGAAAGAAAGAGGAAACAGGAAATACCAGGTGTGGATTACTTAGTAACAGGAAAGTTCAAAGGTCATAAAAAAATGACAGTTCAGCTAAAAAAATTAAATATATCAAATGGAACTGTAGTCAAATTATCTCAAGATTTCTCATTTAACTCACTCTTTCAGAAAAATGGATTAAGTCAGAACAAAACTGTTCAAGCGCCAGAGATGGCCGCTCATGAATTGTTTTGTGACAATATCTTCGAAAAATTTAAATCCTTACAAGACTCAAAATTTTTTGGAAATATAGTTTCTGATGATTCATCCAAAGATTCCACTTATTTTCAGCCGAGAAAAAGCCGCTTGTCCCTGTTAAGAAGAAGCCGACCAAACGATGACGTGATCGAGATAAGCAGCTCGGAGGACGAGGGGGAAACGCCTGGTCTAGATCTACAGCCCGTGATAAACAGTGACTGGACGTCTCATGATTCTGTGATATTTATAGACAATGATATTGACGATAATGATGATGATAATGATGAAATGGACGATGGGAAAGACAGTTGTGAAGAAAACTCTGTAAACAGCAGGCCAGCCAAAACTACTACTAAATATGTCAAGAAGAAGAAAAAGTTAAGCAAGAGTCGTAAAATTCATACAGCCTTTAACGGAGCGAGTTACAGGGCCAGGAAGAGACGATCTCGATCTCACTCAGGTAAACTGATGACGAGTCTGTCTGTGCTGCATCAGGCCACCCTGGCTAATCTGATGGACGTGGCTCCATCTTACTGCGACGCGACTGATGACTACAGAACTAAGTATGACGACGCCCTGTATACTATGTCTCTTTATTCACCCCCACCCCCCGAGGAACTAGAAAAGTCCCCTCCCCGACCCTACAGCCCGACAGATCTCGGAGACATTGATTCCTCACCAGAGAAAACTAACGTGTTTAATGATCTACACCAAGCTTTGATGTCTGATGAGGAGAGCAGGTCACCAGTTTATTCACCAATCAAGTCATCACAGTTGGTGAGTGTTAATGTATCCCCTGTAAAGAAAGTCTCCTCTCTGAGTTTAAGTGACTTGGACTTAAGCAATCAAATTGTTGAAGAAAGAACAGAAAATGAATGCTGTTTTAACAAGGCAGATGAGCTTAAAAGAGATGCAGAGGAAGTAAAGGACAGAGATGTTCAAGTTCAAAATGTGGAATTCAGAAAGAAACAGAATGAGGGGTCATCTCAGGAGCTTTGTGTTAATGCTGACCGTATTTCATTGAAATCCTCATCCCAGACAGATTTACAGACCAGAACTAATGAGGATCAATGTAAGGGTTTTATTCCAGAGAAATTAACAACAGAACTGGTATTCAATGTGACAAATAAAGGTACATATCCCAGAGGATCTAAAATTGGACCTTTACATTTCAAACGTAAGGCAGTTGTGAAGTTACAGCCTTTAACAGAGCGAGAGATAAAGCGGTACTGCTTTAGGACCATCTGCTCTGGGAAGGAGAATGTCCCTGTGGTCAGTGACAACGAGAGCTTCTCCCCCCCAGACCTGGGCCCCCCAATCATTCAAAAGTACGGGAAATATACCAAGGAGGATTCCAAAAGTCCACCCAACCTTGTCAGAAACGACCAATTTATGGATTCCGAAGAAAGTGGAACTCCTGATTTGCTGGAAGTTCGTGAATCAGAACAGAATGAAGAGAGAATGCCAGTAGTTAATGGATCAGAAATCATCATGTCCATGGCTAACCACAGAACAATGAAAGGGACCGAAGAGAAAAGTCTGCCAAAGCCAGGGACCGGGGAAACTCAGGTGGAGGATCAGTCTAGTATCGACCGAGGTACCCAGCAACCGGACGGGTGTCATAGAAACCAGGAGAAGATAACCAGGAAAAGGAGACCATCTCCTCCACAGGGGCACGGACAGAAAATGTTCCGATCGTTGTCACCGCCCAGGAGGAGAGTCCTGAGACCAAGGGAAGCCCCGCCCACTAGACTGAGGGTGGAGGAGACGGCAGGGCAGTACGGACTTCACACCGTCATTCACCAGGAGGCCTTCTGTAGCAACGCTGATGACGTACCCGAAAAACCAAGGTAAGTGCAAATCAAAATTAAATGTTACAGGCTTCTTCTTTTTTTTTATTTGAAGCAAGAATTATATCCCCTTTTCTTGTCAACAAATATTTTTAAATTAAAACTATATATATTTTTTTTAAAAGCGTATGAAAAATAATTTAATTTTAACAAGACATAAAATACTTGGTGTGTCAAAATAGGAAATTTTTTTGTAGGTTTATAAAAGTAAAAATTATTCAATTTATAAAAAATAGATAATTTGATATTTATCTTGAACTTGAATCCATATTGGTAAGGTACAGTGTATAAAATATAATTATATAAAGGCATTTTATGTGTGTTGTAGGGAGGTGGGTGGGAGAATCCTAACTCTACAGTCCAATAGGGTGAGCACTTTTAATTCTTTTTGGGACTTAAATGATTTTTTCTTCCTCACATTCAGTCATTTTCTTGCACACATCATTGCATTATTAGTTTTTCCCTTTAAACTAGGACTTTAGTGTAATGTTATTTTGCATAGATCTTTCTATATTACATATTAAAAATATTTTACTCTGTACTAAACATTTTTTTGTATTTTTTCTTTAGTTTGCTTTTTGAAAACCTCTTTTTCTATCTTGTTTGACATTAGTTTAACAACTTAATGACTAATTCATAAGGAAAATAATTACTTAATTTTAGAATTTTTAGGTCACCTGAGTAAACTCAGGTGACCTATTGCTATCCGTTTTTGTCCGTCGTCGTCCGTCGTGCGTCGTGCGTTAACATTTAAACATTTTTAGCTTCTTCTCTGAAACCACTGAACCAATTTCAACCAAATTTGGCATATAGCATCTATGGGTGAAGGGGAACAAAAATTGTGAATTTGGTGGTCCCCGCTCCCCTGGGGCCTGGGGGAGGGGGCAAAAACCACTAAAAATAGTGCAATCTTTAAAAATCTTCTTCTTTACTCCCGGACATCAAGCAGTCAAACTGTTGGTATGATTGTAATCAGCATTGAGTCCTCTACCAAAATTGTGAAATTCATGGCCCCAGGGTCAGGGGTTCTGGTGTTAGGGCGGGGCTCTATTGATTATATAGTGAAAATGCAGTAAGTCTTTAAAAATCTTCTTCTCTGCTCCTGGGTATTAAATAAACAAATTAAGTTCATAGTTATGATGAGCAAGAGTGGCTCTACCAAATTTATGAATTTTATGGCCCCAGGGTCTGGGGTTCTGGTGTTAGGGCGGGGCTCTATTGATTATATAGTGAAAATGCATTATTTCTTTGAAAATCTTCTTCTCTGTTCCTGAGTATTAAATAAACTAATTAAGCACATAGTTATGATGAGCAAGAGTGTATCTTCATAAATTGTGAATTTTATGGCCCCAGGGTCAGGGGTTCTGGTGTTAGGGTGGGGCTCTATATTGATTATTTATTGAAAATGCATTAAATCTTTGAAAATCTTCTTCTCTGCTCCTACGTATTAAATACACTAATTCAGTAAATAATTATGATGAGCAAGAGTGCCTCTACCAAAATTCTGAAATTCATGGCCCCAGGGTCTGGGGTTCTGGTGTTAGGGCGGGGCTCTATTGATTATAGTGAAAATGCATTAAATCTTTGAAAATCTTCTCTGCTCCTAGGTTTTAAATAAACTAACTAAGTACATAGTTATAATGAGCAAGAGTGCCTCTACCAAAATTGTGAATTTTATGGCCCCAGGGTCAGAGGTTCTGGTGTTAGGGCGGGGCTCTATTGATTATATAGTGAAAATGCATTAAATCTTTGAAAATCTTCTTCTCTGCTCATAGGTTTTAAATAAACTAACTAAGTACATAGTTATGTTGAGCAAGAGTGCCTCTTCCAAAATTGTGAATGCCTAAGCATCTAGCTTAAAACATGAAACAAATTCAATCATCTGAAAGTTGTTGCATGATGCTCAGGTGACCTATAAGGCCCGTGGGCCTCTTGTTAGCTCACCTGAGCCGAACTCAAGTGAGCTTTTCTGATCAAAATTTGTCGATTGTCTGTTGTCGTCGTCGTAAACTTTTCACATTTTCATCTTCTCCTCAAGAACCACTGGGCCAATTTCGATCAAACTTGCCACAAAGTATCCTTGGGTGAAGGGGATTCAAGTTTGTTCAAATGAAGGGCCACGCCCTTTTCCAAGGGGAGATAATTATGAATTAGAGAAAAATTAATGGCATTTTAAAAAAATCTTCTTCTCAATAACCACTGGGCCAGGAAAGATGAAACTCGTGTGGAATCATCCTCAGGTAGTGTAGATTCAAGTTTGTTCAAATCATGACCCCCGGGGGTAGGGTGGGGCCAAAATGGCCGATCAAATTTTTTTAGGTCACCTGAGTAAACTCAGGTGACCTATTGCTATCTGTTTTCGTCCGTCGTCGTTCGTCGTGCGTCGTTCGTCGTGCGTTAACATTTGAACATTTTCAGCTTCTTCTCTGCAACCACTTAACCAATTTCAACCAAATTTGGCACAAAGCATCTATGGGTGAAGGGGAACAAAAATTGTGAATTTCATGATCCTTGCCCCCCTGGGGCCTGAGGGGTGGGGCCAAAACCACTAAAATTAATGCAATCTTTAAAAATCTTCTTCTTTACTCCTGGACATCAAGCAATCAAACTGTTTGCATGATTGTAATCAGCAATGAGTCCTCTACCAAAATTGTGAAATTCATGGCCCTGGGGTCAGGGGTTCTAGTGCTAGGGCGGGGCTAAATAAGTAGGTAGTGAAAATGCATTATTTCTTTGAAAATCTTCTTCTCTGCTCCTGGGTATTAAGTAAACCAACAAAGTACATAGTAATGATGAGCAAGAGTGCCTCTACCAAAATTGTGAATTTTATGGCCCCAGGGTCAGGGGTTCTGGTGTTAGGGTGGGGCTCTATTGATTATATAGTGAAAATACATTATTTCTTTGAAAATCTTCCTATCTGCTCCTGGGTATTAAATAAACTAACTAAGTACATAGTTATGATGAGCAAGAGTGCCTCTACCAAAATTGTGAATTTCATGGCCCCAGGGTCAGGGGTTCTTGTTTTAGGGTGGGGCTCTAATGATTATATAGTGAATTGCACGAATTCTTTGAACATCTTATCCTTTGCTCCTGGTTAATATGCTAATGATCTAATTACATATTTAAGGCCAGGATTTATTTTATTTTCAGTTGTACAAATCCTCCGCTCAAGGTTTTGAATTTTCAGAAAAAAAAATAAAAATTTTTTCCCCGATGGTCAAATATGAGTCGGGATCGAGATTTCAAATTTACGAACTCGCACTTCCGGTTTTAAGATGAAACGGCGGGTAAATAAAGCTAGCTTGGTTTAGTGTAAAATTCATCGATACGAGTGCCATTCAAAACGTTTCACCCGTTCAAAGGACAAATAAAATGCTGACGACTTTGTTGCACAATGACTTGCTGGTGAGATAATTATGTATTTGTTTCAAAAGTATCTATATCTGTCTGTAAATTATTTTCCTCCCCCAGGTTTTAAACTGCCCGTACGTGGTATCTATTGCATATTGCCAGCGACATTGTTTAGGTCTCTGTTATAGCTTACAGTCTAAGCATCATTCTTCAGATAAGGGTTGCTTATGCATCAGATGTAATGAATAAAACTATGGGAGAAGTTAAGTCCATTTGAGGAAGAAATGAACAATAACCTGAAGAAATAAAAAAAAAATTAACTATTAAAAGGCAAGAATATACAAATATATACAGGCATGTAGTATCATTTGTATCAGCCAGAGAAATTATTTTACACTTAATTGAAAAAATGTTCACCCTACTCCCCAATACTCCCTGTCTGTTTTATGATAGGAATTATAATTTTAGGCATCAAGTAAATTTTAGAACAATGTCTACACATTCACCTAACACATATTAAAAAAATGAAGATATATTGAAAGACTTTTAAAGAATTGATTTTTTAAAATATATTTTGACCAACATCACAAAATTTATATAACTGGCCCAAACTGGCGGATGATGAAATAAGCAATTAAATGTTCTACTTTCCTATTTGTAAGCATTATGTGTCCAGTGGTAAGGAGCCTATTAGAATAGCTTAAAAAAAGAATGTACTAATTGTTATAATTGATTTATCAAAATTTTTTTTTTATTTCCTTCTCCTTCGGGACTTTTTTATTCTTATGTTCATAACTAAACCTAAAGATAAAAAAAAATGCTGGCCTTATAATGAAGAGAGGGGCCTCTTTCAAAATCGATAAATTCAGGGCCACTGGGTCAGGGGTACCATGGGGGTACTTTGACTAAAAATGAATTAATGCTTTGAAATCTGCTCTTTGATAAGCAATGGTGCCTCTTTCAAAATTTGTGAATTTCATGGCTTTTGGATTAAAACACGAACCAAATACAATCGCTGGAAAGTTGTTACATGATACTCAGGTGACCTATAAGGCCCTAGGGCCTCTTGTCTTAAGAATATATAGGGAAATCTTTTAAAATCTCCTTCAAAGCCATGATTGTGAATTTATATGAAATCATCCTCAGGTAGTGTAGATTCTAGTTTGTTCAAATCATGACCCCCTGGGGGTCAAGATTTAAGCCCCCCCCCTCTCCAAACTCAGTAAACTTTCATTTCTGATCTGATATATGCTTTTTCCTAGCCGTTGTGCTCAGGTGAGCGCTGTGGCCCCTGGGCCTCTTGTTAATAGATTCAAGTATTTTCTTTATTTGTCAGAATGGTTTCATTTATACTAGTATTCTCTTTCTTACTCGCAATTAAATGATGTGCAGTGCATAAAAAAAATTATAATGTAAATAGCTCAATTTCTGTAAAAAATATAAACCTTTTCAAAATTTTAACAAGATGAATTATCATTGAATGCATATATCTACAGGGAATGAGATAGTACATTAACCAATAGTGTATGTATTACATGAATATTGTACATTAACTAATAATCCACACTTTGCAATAGTTATGTCCCTTTGCAGGGTCAACCAAAAGGAAAAGAAATGACATTTCTCCTCTTTATGCTACAGTACTAAACATTTGGGCGTGCTCCGATAAATCCACAGTGATTAAATTTTTTCTTTCATTATATGGGTAGCTCCATCTTGGGGCAATCATTATACAAGATGCACTAAATTTTCCCAGTCAGGTGAAAAAGTTACAAACCAGAAAACTATCAAGACTGCTGTGAGGATTCTATGAGTTTTTCCCCAAAGATGACATAAGGGACATAACTTTTGAAATGTGAGGATTCAACTTCAGTGTTTGTATTACATGTTTTATGTATTCTGTAGATGACAGGGTTGATGGAATACTTGGGCACGGTGGCCTGTGAGGGACTGTCCACAATCAGACAAATCCTGGCCGCCACTGACCGCATCATGCCCTCACAGTCAGACAATCAAACCCTCATGGACTCTATCACAAGAGACCACACCCTGCGATGCTCGGTGCTCGGTGACCGACTGGTTACCATGGTACCCTGTAAACAGGCCCCATCCCCGGCCCGCGTGAGATCCTGGTTAGAGAAGAAAGAACTATACAGGCAACAGAAGACGAAGGAAAAGTCTGGGAAAAGTCAGGAGAGTGACTCCCGAGAGAAAGGAAAAGAATGCAGTGATTCACAGGAAAATGGGAAATCTGTGGAATTTACTAAGATAGTGACACTAACCCCACATCAGCAGAAAGTGGAGGATTTAGGTATAAACATTAATGAAACTCCAAAACAAAGGTTTCTTACCAGAGAAGTTAGCTTTAATGAGACAACTGAAATATTTCATGTTGATGATGACAGTTTTTCCCCAGTGAAACATAATGGTGAAACAAGTATGTGTTTAGAAAGTACACCACCAGCTTGTCAAGAGAGGGAATCGGACTCAGTGTTTAAATCCCCGGACTCTGACGATGAGGATATAATCAGTCCCTCCCCTCCCCAGCAGGCCATGTCCTCATTCAGAAGACGAGCGGACGTCATCAGCCCCTCCCCACCCAAAACAACGATAAGATCAATAAGGAAGGACTCTCAACAGCTGGGAAAATCCCTGACATCCAGAATGAGGCTTAGCCAGATGTCGTCTGCAACACTCCCAAAAAAGCAGTCATGTGACTTAGTACGGAGAAATTTGATTGGCTCCTCACATAGCACCCCAGTATCTTCACGGGATCAAAAATCTCTGATAGAGGGAATCGATGTGACTCCAATCTCTGGCAATGTAGATGCAGACAAGAAAGTTAGATTAAGTGAAGAGACTTCTGGAGAATTTCAGACCCCACGTAGAGTAACATTACCCAGGAAACAGTCGGTAGAAAAAGGAGATCCTAGACGATCACTGATGTCCTCAGCTGAAATGAGGGTAAGAAAGATCATCCATTCCTTCCATTTTTCTATTCAATTGAAAAGCAAAAGTTCATTTTTAAACAATATTGAAAATAAACCAATTTTAAAACTCTTGACCTCTGACACTTGTAATTTGTAATTGTCCAAAGTGACCTGAGCATCTGTTTCTGTAATAAGAACAAACGTGTTTTCAGATACTTGTTTATCTTAATCAAATGATAAAAGCAGAGAAATGAATGATATGTTACTGAAAAGTTTACAGAATTAACAAATTTTGTTTACTTATCAGGATATGGCTACCCCCACAAACTCTAAAGGGAATGTGTCTCAGATCGATGGCCCCACCCCAAAGAACTCGTTTGGATTTAAAGTCAGTCAGCACAACTTCCAAGATGCAAAAGCACTTCACGAGGTGAGGATTTTGTCATTAAAAGAAATAATTGCTGCAGTTTTACTCCTTGAATTACTGAAGCAGGGTTGTCCCTAAGCCTAGGGCTCTCTAAATTTTACCATTTATTATGACGTAATCCCCGAACTTCTTCAGTATTCCTCTCAACCCCCTGTTAGGGCCCTTCTACTTTTTTATGTCTTCCCTCTATTTCAGTTTGCAGGAACTACTCTATAGAAGTAAAGTATAAATTTGAAAAGATACTTAAGCATAAGATTTTGGTTGTAATGGGAGATTTAAAATTTAAAGTGATTTAGATTTGTCGTTTCTAGAAATTCCAAGCCTCATATTAATATGAATATAGTGTTTTGATTTATAATGGTTAGAATTCTAAATGCCACATTGTTTTAAATATGTCTGGAAGTTTGGCTGATAGTGAATAATAAAGAACTGACACCGATATGTGCTGACTGAGTCCTATAGATAAGATAATTTTATTTCCCAAATTTGGGCCCAGAAGGCATAAAGGTTTTTTTTTACAGTGACAATATAGAAAGTTCTGAAAGAAAGGTTACATACAAAAACATAAACACACACACATGTATATATCTTATATAATAACCTGTATATTTCTCCAGGTACAGAACCTGACAGTGATGAGTCTGGAGCTACACGCAGAGACGCGACGTGACCTGATGCCTGACCCCGAGATTGACCCCATCCTCGCCGTCTTCTACAACATTTTCAATGACGTGTCTGCGGAGGACAAAAAGTGTGACATCACCGGGGTCATTCTGGTGGACAGGAAGTCCAAGGAAAGCCAGGAAGCCGCGAAAAATAGTAAGAAATCAACCGTCACCCAACCCACATCTCCACAGCCCTCCACGTCGCATGACACAGGGTCAAAGGTCAGGTCATCCGATCAACCTTCAACCTCCTACCAGCGAGCCCCCTCCCCACAACCCTCCACATCAAGTCACCCTGCTCCGTCACAGAAAGGGAAAAGGTCAAGGTCACGAAGCCCCTCCCCCAAACCAGTGCGAAAGATCCCCAAGGCGTCGGAGATAGAAGACACAGTGCTGCAGAAATCCGGGGTGAATGAAGACTTAGAAGTCACTTACGTGGAAAATGAAGAGGAACTGTTTCAAGAAGTCCTCAAGTTGTTCTCCAAGTAAGAAATCAAGAGTTCTCCTGCTCTAGAATATTAGTTATAAACTTGTAAATACTTGTACTTTTACAAAATGAAAATTATTTTATATCTTATTTCAAAATTTTCTTGCGATATATATTTACTTGACTCATTGATTTACTGAACTCTAAAAGTGGCTCTCTAGTGTTTTAAGATTTCTTATGTAGTATAAGCTTTCTAACTGAATTGTAAATTTATAACCTTACTTTAAAATCTATTTATTAGCAACATTTCTATACAAAATGATGTGATGAGGATTTTTTAATGGTCTTCATTACCTTGAATTAGAACATCTACAATTCAATTTGTTCTTCAAAAATCTAAAAGCAGATCTACAATAACTATAAACTCTCTATTTTCTGTTTTAGGTGGGACCCTGATATTCTGGTCGGGTTTGAGATTCAGAAGTTGTCCTGGGGTTACCTGTTACAGCGAGCCTCACATCTCAGTGTTAACCTGTGTGCTCAGATGTCAAGGATACCAGGTAATATCAGATATCACATCTCAATGTGAACCTGTGTGCTCAGATGTCTAGGATACCTGGTAATATCAGATATCACATCTCAATGTGAACCTGTGTGCTCAGATGTCAAGGATACCAGGTAATATCAGATATCACATCTCAATGTGAACCTGTGTGCTCAGATGTCAAGGATACCAGGTAATATCAGATATCACATCTCAATGTGAACCTGTGTGCTCAGATGTCAAGGATACCAGGTAATATCAGATATCACATCTCAATGTGAACCTGTGTGCTCAGATGTCTAGGATACCTGGTAATATACCCTTAACCCTCTAGAATTTAATGGAATGTCAAATCTGAATTATCTCCTTAATATTCCTAATAAAGGTATCTACAAGATAATTGACATTTCATTATTGGCAGTAAGTAAAAACATTCATAAACAGATAGAAACAAAGTTGATTTGAGTGTTTTCACCTTGTATCTCGATTGCAATTATCCTGATTTTATAGCAGGCAACTTTGATATTCCATATGACTAAAAAATTGAAAATTTACAAGAGTAAAAATATTTTTCCCCAGACATATTAGAAAGTAAGATATTAAATTTATGCATTTATGAGTCGCTTTGATTTGTTAAGATGAGAAGAAGAAGAGCAGTTTTAAGGCGGAGAGTGATGAATGGGGAGCGGACCACTCCTCTGAGATCCACCTCGCTGGACGTATCATCCTGAATCTGTGGAGGATCCTAAGACATGAGGTGTGTACAGGGTGTGGTGTGTCTGACCTGAGAGGAAGGGGTAGAAAGGAAGAAGGGATGTCATGTTTTGTGTGACAAGAAAGGAAGGGGGAGAAAGGTCATAGAAAGTTAGGTGGGACATCATGTTTTGTCTGACTTGAGATGAAGGGGTAGAACGGGGGAGGGTGTGTCTTGTATTCAGTATAAGATACACTATAGGTCAGCTGATCTTGAGTCTTGGTCAGTAGAAATTCATTACTTGTCTGAATATATGAATTTTAACCCAATTAATCTGTAAAACGAGAGAAGAAAAAAATGTATGTCAATTTTCAAAAGCAGAACCTTCTGAAGTCTTTCGACATTTCATTTACTTGATGTTCTGTGTATTTTAGGTGACGCTGAACATTTACACATTTGAGAATATAGCCCACCATGTGATTCACAAGAGGGTGCCCCATTACAGCTTCCAGACCCTCAACTCCTGGTTCAAACACAGAACACATCTGTACAGGTAAAGATCTCAACCCTACTAAATTTTTCACACTGCATAATATCAAGAAACTGCATGATTTCACAATATAAAAACATCGAATGTAGATTTGTGTGTAGTGTACTCTACATTGTCTTAATTGTATAGCATGTTAAGGAGATGCATACATTTGAATGATAATTTGTATTTACACTGATTTTCATTCTTTTGATTTCACCTGTAGGTGGCGCTTCATCAGGTACTACTTAATTCGAGTACAGAGTAACTTAAAAATCATAGACCAGCTGGACTTGATTGGGAGGACGAGTGAGTTTGCTCGAGTATTCGGGATCGAGTTTTACCATGTTCTCTCCAGAGGCTCACAGGTTTGTTTGATAACTTAAATTTGTTTGTAAATATGAAACTAACCAGATTGACTCGGAGTTAATTGATTCCTGAACTGTTGGTGTAAACCATCTACATTTTGATTTCCAGTATGGTGTGGAGTGTATAATGTTAATCGATTAGTGTAATTAATTTGCAGTACCGTGTGGAGTCTATGATGTTGAGGTTAGCCAAACCTATGAATTTTATTCCGGCCTCCCCCAGCGTTCAGCAGAGAGCCCGTATGAGGGCCCCCGAGTGTATCCCCCTGACCCTGGAGCCCGAGTCTCGTTTCTATGCCAACCCTGTAGTTGTCCTTGACTTCCAGTCCCTGTATCCCTCCATTATGATTGCGTACAACTACTGCTTCTCCACCTGTGTGGGCAGACTGGACTTCCTGGAGTCAGCCCAGTAAGTAGATAACTTTTACACAGTACTGTACTGCAACTATTTGTGGGGACAGCCCAGTAAGTAGATAACTATTACACTGTACTCTCCTATGAATAACAGTGGGGACAGCCCAGTAAATAGATAACTTTAATACAGTACTGTACTGCAGTCAGCAGTGTAACTGGCTTTAATGCCCTCTGATATAATACCGGTACTGTTTACATTGGGTGTATTTTCATTGTAGTGAGGGCCCAATAGAGTTTGGATGTACTCATCTGCGTATCTCTCCTAAAACCCTTAATGTAAGTTCGTTTAACTTTTGTCCTTGAATGTATCCACTGAAATCTTTTTTATGAGACAAAGTAAATGTTTTTGATTTAATTGTATGTTATTGACTTTTCAGAGAATAAAGAATGACGTAACTGTGTCTCCCAATGGAGTTGTGTTTGTTAAGGAGCATGTCAGAAAAGGGATCATCTCCAAGTAAGTTCACTGTCCAGTGTTGTATCAATGTTGTACTAATGTCCTATGCTGTTCACTTCCCTAAATGTGACAAGGGCCATAACTCTTCTTGGTAAATTTTTATCAAGAAACAAAGTATGTTTTGTCTGGTAACTGTTTGATAAGGAACATACATGTACCTGAAGGTTTTTAAGTAACCTTATAATTCCCACATCATACACATCTCATACCAAAAAAAGGAAGCAAATTTACTCACCAATATTCTAATTCTGTTTTATCTCTGGACAGAATGGTTGAAGAGATTCTGAACACTCGTATTATGGTGAAGAAATCGATGAAGGAGCATAAAGATGATAAAGGATTGTATCGCCTTCTGGACGCTCGACAAATGGGACTCAAACTCATTGCCAACGTTACATATGGTTACACAGGGGCTAACTTCTCAGGGAGAATGCCATGTATTGAGGTAAATTACTTGGAGTGTTTGCATGTATTTAAATGTACATGATTGTATATTACATATCTGTGCATAAGTATGTGTAATTGAAAGTGAAGTGTTCATATTTGTACATTGTAATATGCAAGTAAAGGCAGAAATTGAACATTATGTTGTTATAGAATAGGAATTTTGATAGAATTGAAATTTTGCAGCTTTTCTGGGGACAGTCTTTATATTACACAGGGTAAAACACATTCTTTTTTTTAAAAATTACAAGATTCAAGTAAACATGAATCTGTTTTATATATACAGGTTGGGGACAGCATTGTGAGGAAGGCTCGAGAGACCCTGGAACGAGCGATCCGATTGGTGGAGGATAGGCCGGAGTGGGGGGCGCGAGTTGTCTATGGTGACACGGACAGGTATATTATCATCTAACAGAGTTTGGGGGGTGGGGTCACATTTATTTCTGTGTTACAGTATTTTTATATCTGTGTTGCAGCATGTTCATTTTGGTGTTATAACATGTTCATTTTGGTGTTTCAACATATTGATTTTTGTCTTACAGTATGTTTATTGAGATGAAGGGTAAAAGTAAAGAAGAGGCCTTCACCATTGGACATGAAATCTGTGATGCTGTAACAGCTATGAACCCGAAGCCAATCAAACTGAAGTTTGAAAAGGTATACCAGTTATGTCAGATTTGTTGAAAAGGTATACCAGTTATGTCAGATCTGTTGAAAAACCATTCAGTGTATAAAATGTTTGTGAACAATCGTTAACTTTGTTTAAAAAAAATTGCTTACGGCTAATGTCGGCATACAAAGAAGTCATTTATTGTTAACAAAATAATCAAGGTAATGAGTTAAAATAAAATTGAATTATAGTCATGATAAGAAATACAGAGGTGACTCGGACTAACCAAAGCAATTCATCACAATTGTTTTTACTGAAGATGATGTTTGTTTTGTTTAATCTTTGTCATTTTTACAGATGTACCGTGTGTATTCTCTGCCATCAGATTTATACCTAAGTCAGCTTTACACATTTTCATTGCATATTCTCTGTCCCCAGGTATATTACCCGTGTGTCTTACAAACAAAGAAGCGATACGTGGGTTACAGTTACGAGACCGTGGACCAGAAGGAACCCGTGTTTGACGCCAAGGGTATCGAGACAGTCCGACGAGACTCGTGTTCAGCCGTATCCAAGGTAACAGACAGTGTAGTATACATGTGAGATTTTTCTAACAAAGGGAGGTTAACGGCTTAGGTTGTAATTTAATATCTTCATATTGTTGTAGATTCTGGAGCGTTCTATTAAGATTCTGTTTGGATGTAAGGATGTATCTAAAGTGAAGGACTATGTATTACGTCAGTGCCAGAAGTTCATGGAAGGAAAAGTCAGCATGCAGGACTGTATATTTGCCAAGGAGTACCGCGGAATGAAGGGTTATAAACCTGGAGCTTGTGTACCGGCCCTGGAGATTGCCAAGTAAGTCTAGAGTCATAGGAGGGGAGTCAATTGGAGCAGAAATATCAAGCAGGCTTAAACATTGTATTTCTCTAAGTTATAAAATTAATTTGAGAAGGAAATGTGTAAAATTTCAGATCAAGTATATGTTATGTTATGACTAGTATCTGCAAAATGTAATCATTAAATAAAAACTTTCAATTTTTGCTCATTGGCTCTACTGAATTTTAAGAAATACAGTTGTGATGTTATTTTCAGTATCGTTTAAATTCTGTAATTTTATGTATGTTTACATGAGATAATGTGAATATTGTAGGAAGTTACTGAGACACGACAGACGAGCGGAGCCGCGTACCGGGGAGCGAGTTCCGTACGTAATTATTTACGGCAGTCCAGGACTTCCGCTGATACAGTTAGTACGACAGCCACACGAGGTCCTCGCTGACCCGTCCCTGAGACTGAATGCCACGTATTACATCACCAAACAGATCCTGCCACCACTAGACCGACTCTTCTCTCTCATCGGGGTCGACGTCTTCTCATGGTAAGACTCTTCTCTCTGTCCTCGGGGTGGACATGGTACGATACCAGTAATGTAAAATAACAAACATACATGTACATCATAAAGCAACTCAAAATTTAGCGCATTTTTTCAACACAAGATTATTTGCATAATTATTAATTTACTTCATATCCAGCCAAGTTTCTTTATGTATTTGGTTTTACTCTAATAGTATATAACTTATTCAATTCATAGCAGACAAAAAGTGCTTTAAATGCATGTATAGTCATTGCTTAGTTACGTCCGTGTAGGTTTTCCTCACATATGCTGTTAGTGTACATCAAAATTTATGGTAGTCAAGTGTTTTAATCATTTTTTATAGCACTATATACACTGTATGTAGATTCTTTAACTGACATATCCTGTTTGTGATATGCATTATAAGATAAATCTAAAGCTGTACTTTGTTTTCCTTAACGGTTTCCTTCTCCACTCTGTAGGTATAATGACATGCCAAAAGTTGTGCGAGTCGTGCCGTCTGCTCTCCTTGCTCCTGACCAGAAGAAGGGAACTATTTCTCAGTACTTCTCAGCCACCAATTGTCCTGTGTGTGACAGACAGACCAATCAGGCGATCTGTAACAGCTGTATTAAGGACCCTCAGAATGTTTGTGTCACCCTCTGTGATAGGATCAGGAAATGGGAGAAGGTCTACTCTGACCTGGTCAAGGTACATAGCTTATTGATTCAAAGAAAATGATGTAAACTCTGTTATTTATTGTGGGAAATCTTATGTCCTAAGCCTTCATTAAGTAGGACCTTTAGGTTCACATGTTTGGAGGCTTATGTTTCTTGGTCTGCTATGCTCTCCACAAACCATTAACAGTTTGAGACATATATGGCTCTATCTGACCCAGTCTGAATGTTCAAATGCTGGAAATAAAAAATTAAAAAAGAAACACATAAGTGACATCTTTTCTTCATCAAATTTATTGTCTTCTTTATTAGCTTAATGCCATCTTGCAAATATATTATACCCCGGTAGTCTGTTTTCTTCTTGTTAGATATATTAATGTAAAGTGCCCTGTATCCAGGATCATGGAAAGTGTTCAATGTATTACAAGTTAAAGTTAGCGTGTGACACAAATTTGATATTGTTGAAAAAAAAAAAGTTTTATATATTGGAATTTTTCTTACAAAATTAAAAAAATTAACAATTTCCTTTGTAGGTGTGTAATACTTGTATGGGAGCTCAGGATGAGAATCAGCCATGCGTATCGCTGGACTGTCCAATCATGTTCCGTCGTGTTCTAGCGAAACAAGATGTGCAGAAAGGGACACAACTCCGAGAGGTTGTCAACAAAGCATTGGATTTTTGATTTTGACTGCCACTTGAGTTACTTTTTTGGATGAGATGTAACTAATACTTGACATGTACAGTAAAAACTGGACTATGTACAATAATACTGGATTTGTGTTCAGTAAATACTGGACTTGTGTACAGTAAATACAGTACATATTGGACTATGTACAATAATACTGGACTTGTGTACAATTAAAACTGGACTATGTACAATAATACTGGACTTGTGTTCAGTAAATACTGGACTTGTGTACAGTAAATACAGTACATATTGGACTATGTACAATAATACTGGACTTGTGTACAATTAAAACTGGACTATGTACAATAATACTGGACTTGTGTTCAGTAAATACTGGACTATGTACAGTAAAAATACTGGACTATGTACAATAATACTGGACTTGTGTAGGGTAAAATTAAATAGTGGACTATCTACAATTAATACTCAACCATGTACAGAAATAATGGACTGATGAAAAGTAAAGCCAGGACAAGTGTAATTCTGAACAAAAGTACAATACACCATGTATACTGGGACTGGTCACTGATGTTTGATGAATAATTGACTAAGTGCATGGTGCATGTACTATGGAATAGTTAATTGAGTAGTGTACAATAAATACCAGACTTGCATACTGGATTAATATATTTGGCCAGTATCATTCTATAATCCTTGTTAATTTTTTGGATGATTTCTAGTGAACGTGTAAGTGTGAAAAAAAGTCCTGAAGAAATTTTACTTCATCTGAACACAGTACTTCCTGTTTAATGGTCCAGCTGATAAGCCTGTGCCTTAAGATTTAATGATGATAGGTTAGAGGCCGTATCATACATTCAACTGACTGCTCTCATACTCGTATCATGCTGTCATTTCATCAATGATGACTAACTTTTGTTTCATTATACACGTAAATCATCATTGATTTTAAGTTCTTTTCAGAACTAGTAGCATTCCAGTATTTTTTTTTTCTCTCCAGATTCATAAATACCTCTGGCTATGGAAAATTGTGCCTCATTTTTGTTTAAAGATTGTCTAAAAATGAACAGGTGATGTCACTGAAATGGTCAAATTGTTACAGTCTTTAATGAGTCTTAGACATGTTAGGTGATATTGATGTTTATAATCAAAACGGTTTTCACATCTCTTGCATTGTGAACGAATTTTCCCCTTGCTCAACATTTTCCATCATAACATGATGTATTTTCTTCCCACTGTTCAGTTTGGAGTGGTAGAGAACTCTTTCAGTATAGTGCTATGAATTTTGGCATTTTGTGTATTTACTTGCTCAAGCCATCCGTGTACCATTTTGTTGCCATGGTTCTGGTCTCCATGACGATTGACTGTGATATCTATGCAGCTATTAGGTTAATCTTGTATATATAGAAATTGTAGGTGCTTATTGTACATATTGCTGATACATAAATTGTATATTTGTGATTGTTTTATTATGCCCCCACTTTAAGTTGACAGAATTGTTATAATAGTAGTTTTTAAAATGGTATATTTTCTTCAGGATCTCAAAGAAATATAATTTTGTAAATGCATGGAACTTTCAATGACTGTAAAATTTCTAAGTAGGATCTTCAGCTTGAAGTCATATTTTATCAAGTCTTTCTGATATTTTGTTTATACATGTATTTTAAATAATGATAGTGACTCTGTTATGTTGCCTATTTCATATGTTTATAGACTTGTTACATTATAGTTTAATAGCTAGTCTTGTTTTAAAAATTTAAATGATTGAGAATTTGTGAATGATTGATATAATAAATCTGCTGTAATTTTTTAAATTACTTTTTTTTTGCAGAACTTCTTCATAAAAAATTTACATTGAAACAAGTAAAATCAATATTTCTTAGCATTACTTGTATAATATACTGCTGAAGATAAATGCACTGAACAATTTTTTGTAAAATAGCCATGTTAACTAACATAAGGGGAGAATAATAATATATTTCTCAACCTCTTTCAAAAGTTTATTTTAGATCGAAATTTCCTTTTTATACCCCCGCAAACGAAGTTTAGGGGGGTATATTGGAATCACCATGTCCGTCTGTCTGTCCGTCTGTCCGTCTGTCTGTAGACAAGATTTTGTCCGGACCGTTTCTCAGAAACTGTTGGATGGATTTGTCTGAAAATTTATACACTTAATTTTCACCATATGAAGGTGTGCACCTGGGATTTTCATCATGATTGGATGATTTTTCTGCATTTTACAGGCGTTTTTTCTTTTTTATTTTGTGATTTTGTTTGGCTCATAACTAGAAAACTATTAGACTTACAATTATCAAACTTGGACAATTTATGCATCTTGGGTAGACGGTGTGTCACGACCTATTTCAAGGTCACTGTGACCTTTAATTTAAGTGATTTTTTTTAAAAAACTAAGTCTTTAAAATTTTAAATTTCATAATCCTAAAAAATGTAAAAATATAGTTGTATCCTTATTAAAAAATGCTAAATTAAGTAAAAACTTATTTTTTATCATATACTTTACAGCAAATTCTATAACAAATGTTAATGATTTGAGAGGAATTCAGTTTGTCCCATGGGCATAATTATCAAGCACTGGTCAAGGAGAATTTTTGATAGCAGAAATGTGCATGTCAAATTAGAGAGAAATTAATGAGTTCATTGTCGGGAGTTAACTGCCAAGAGCATCTGTAGATCTAATCTTAATTTATCTCTTGGGAGTTGGGCAAAAAGAAATGGCCTTATAGTTGCTTGTGTTAATTAAGAGTTCTTGATGGCTGTAGTTCAGATAAAGATCTTTCAATTGGTGTAATGTAATTAAAACAAATTGATGTTTTAGTGTATGATTAAAACTGAATTAGTATTGTATAATATAATTAAAATTAATTATACATGTGGTCATTGAAAAAATATTACATTTCAATTTTTATATATTTGCAACAAATTGCAGTCATGTCTCACTTAGAATTTTATAGTCTAAAGAATAATTAATTTTTGATTTTTTTTTATTAGACTGTAGCATTTCCATTATTTCATAAAATATGCAATAAACAATTTAAAGCTGCAGATGGATATTTGTTAAGCTCTAACACAGCCAGTTTAGAATTATATGATGTATTATTTGTTTTAATTAATCCCTACACTGTAAGTCTCTTAGAGATGTATGTACAATATTTTAAACATGATAAGAAATGGAAATTAGATCATTGAAATCTGTGTCAATCTGTTAATCAAGGTTACTTAATTTTCTCGCACCCTAACCAATTTATGATTATCAGAACAATATTTGATGGGCGTATCATGCTGTGGCAAGGCACTTTATTAGACATTATTATGCTTCCTGTCAGTTTGTCTCTATATAACCCATACCCTACTATTCTCGCATAGTGGTCTAAGGATTTATATAGCGTAAGCACACTATGCCGAAATAGTGCACGGCTTTATTTACTGAATAAAATTCTTCCATGCACATGCCGGGATTGTCAGTCCGATGCCTTATCGATTACGCCATAGAGACGATCACTGATTGGTATGATTTTATGAAATATATAAACTTAATTCATACAATTGACACAGGAAGGAGAAAATAGACAAATATTATTTGAAAACAGTTATATTATTCTAGGGAACTTTAGATTAATGTGTACAACAAACTTTCAAAATAATTACATACAGATCGTTAGATGAACTGATTTTATAGGGTCATTAAAACGCTTTTTTATATGACGCTTGATTGAAGGATGTAAAAGAAAATTATCAATGAGAATCGACGTCTGCAAACAAATAAGGCTTACGAACAAAACAGAAAATAAAGATGTGTTGCTTTGGGACAGAAAATCCCGACTTATTTAGAGAAAATACTAGTAACCAAAATAACTAAGCATGCAAACAATTTTAGCATGAATATTTTGAATTAGTTCTTGCAGGTGCGCTGTTTAAGGTAGGTCCCTAGTACTGGACCTACTTGTGATTTTTCAAAAAATTGTTCTCAAATGTTTAGATTATTCATACTAAGGTATGATGAATTGGAAAAAAGAAGGGGTTGTCAGTATTATTATTGAGAGAGAGTTTCTCAAACATAGGTACCCCCATTTTTCAATTGACGATATGAGATTCCAATAAAGGTTTCACATAATTTGTAGATAAAAACACTAATTTTGATGCTATTGAATGATTTTTCCTATTTAAATCAAAGAAATATATCCAATTAAACAAATTACAGTAAAATTTTATTCTTATTATATTTTCCTTGGTTTTTGGAGACTAAATTGAACAAAATACAACCCTCGACCAGCCCCAAAACTTGGAAGCACAACACTATTAAAATTATTGTAAAAAAAAATTGACTTGTGATTTTTCAGTCAAATTCTCAAATTATGTTCATCTATGACTATTTGTTAAAATTAAATAAAAAAAACAGCACATTGCCAGCATATATTTTTTCTCAGCACCACCATTTATTTATACGTTTTTTGTCCAAAGATTTTTGATAAGGAATTTCAAATGATTACAAAGCTATTGATGACAGGAATTTCAAATGATGGAAGATAAAAAATACAAAGCTATTTTTATTTCATTTCATAGATGCATAACTGCAAAAGAATAACAACATTCTTTAGAATATAATATAATTTTAAAACCTATAATACTTTCTGTGTGCCATTAATTACAGATATATTTCACATATTATACATGTACATGTATCTGTTTTTCAAGTAAATGAAATGAAAATCCACAGTCTAATCAGTCATCAATTTTGAAGCATTACTCTTTCCACTACATTGAGTCAAAATACATCCAATTATGTGTTCAACAGTATACACAAAAAATTAGTATACAACAGAATATTAACAGTCAGCATAAAAAAAATACAGTCTAACGTTAGGTTGAGTGTTGACTGAAATCTCCCATACAAGTTTTTAGACCTTTATTTTACACACTGTTTGTCTAAATTAAAATACATACAAACAGTAATCATTCACAGCTATTCAAATATTCAACCAATTTGTTGATTACATTAGATGACTTGGATATTCTAGGCTGCTTTGAACCTGATAATGGTTCACTAAAAACATTTCGTAACCCATTATGTGGATCCCTCTTGTGGATTAGCACCAACTTAGACAAACTAAGAGAATTTGCAATCAACTTCTTCGAAATCATGGAAGATACAATCTTTGCCTTAACAAGGGGCTCTAAAGACTTCTTTATAGTATAATAATTCAATGTGAACACATCATTAGCTGAACACAGAGCCAACAACTTCATTTCAAAAAGTTCCCTCAATGCCTTCACATCAGCAATAGCATTATGAGCTTCATAATCTTTTCCAATGAAAGTATTTACAAGAGTGACTTGTTTAAAATCTTTAACATCATCTTTGCTGAAAGATTTCCTAGACACTTGTAAGGTATCTATAAAACCAGTGACAGTGCTAGCAAAACTGTCAAGTAATTTACATTTGACTAGCTGATTCATTAACACTGGTAGGTCAAAACATTGTATATTGTGCCCAACCAAAATAGGTTTACAATCAACAGTCTTCAAAAATTCAACAAACTGCTGAAGTCCTTCAAAGGGCTCTTTATGGTCCACCTTCTTGCCATTATGCTTCAGCACACCACCAACAAAAGTAAGGCCAGTTGCTGCAGATGCATCAAGACTAATTGGGGACTGCGGTGTCAAGTACATGTTGAACTCTCTCTCTCCACATACAGCTGCAATCTGAACAATGTCTGATGTCCTGGCTGAAATAAATAAAAATAAATATTGAAACTCCCATAGTGTATACTTCTAAGTCAAGTGCAACACAATTCTCTTAACCTTATATAATATATTCCTAAGCTATTTCTACAAAGAAAAAAACAATTTCACAAACCTAAACCAGTAGTCTCTAGGTCAAATACCATGTAAGATTTGTTGGTACTTGGTAGTTGATCTAATTTATTCAAAGAAATGTCCTCCAAATCAACTTCATCACTCAAACCAATTTTGCTGCTGTATGTATCCGCTGCAATAGAAATGTTCGGAAAAAATGATAGGTAAAAACAAACAAACATCACACATATAAATTAAGTTTCAGATAAATAGTATTTATCTGACTTACCTTCAAGAACAGATTGTGATGCATCTTTTGCAGACCGCTCTGTCTTCAGCTCTAAGCGCCTCCGCTTTGTGCTCCGCTTTGCTTGTTGTAATCGCTTCAGCTTCAGTCTGCTTTGTAGGATCCTGGAATGCTTGAGGGTGTATCTTCCAGGAGACATTGTCAGTCTTTTATTCACCTGAGAAAAATAGCAAATATGAAATTGAAAACTTTTTCTGGAAAAGAAAAAAAGAAGAATCAACAGATCCTTATCAATATGTAAAACATGTAATAATTTTTTTTTTCAAGTAAAGAGATTATATATTTTATTGAGTAAAAAATCAAATGTGTCTGCATTAAAATGTATTACAGCAAAACTCGGTTATAACGAAGTCACCGGGACCTATAAAATTACTTTACTATATCCGCAATTCTTTATATCCATATAAGAAGTTCATTAAATTTATATAGATGGGGATCCAAGATGACTTCGCTATATCCGTGAATTTGCAATATCCATGTTCGTACTAAACAAGTTTTACTGTAACAATAAATTCACACATTTTATAGATATAATTCTCGAAGAACTTTCAAAACCCTTAAAAATTAATCATGCATTAAAAATGATTTCAACTGCGTCAAGTAAATAAAAAAATGTAAACAAGACAAGAACAAAAACTACACAAACAAGTTTAGGCTATGTAATGGTATTTTTGATGTTTCCTTTTAAATACTTTACTTTATATACATTGCCTAAACTGCCATGTGTGAACATCAAAAGAACATCAAAGAACATTTTTTTTCATTTGTATACCTCAGTTATATAATTATACCCCTCATTTTTCTGACAGACAGTTGCAGATACTCTACTATGCAGACTGTCTGAACCTCCATAAAACCTATGAACAGTTTAGGTGACATAGTCTAATTAATAAAAGGTACATGTTTTATCTATGTGCATGGTTTTTATCATTTCATAAATTTGAAAATTAAAAATTCTTACATTCTTTTAGGCGCTTTGCTAGAGACCATGTGGTTAAAATTTTCATTCACTTGAGTGGATCCCATCGACACCAACTCAGTTGCCCGGTCTGCATACTTCTCAAACAGTTTTTCTAGAGCTGATCTCAGAGGCTCACTTGTAAGAGGTTTCCCATATGGCAAGTTTTTTGGTTTGTAACCAGTCTGTTCACTCCTGCACCATGTGCCACACATGGAATGGTCCCCTTTTAAGATTAAATACACTAATACAAATACAGCATTCATACATTATCATGAACTCAGACCAATTTCTAAAAATAATTAGAAAACAAAATTATTTTTCTTGCCAGTGTCAAACTTAAATATATGTTCATTCTTTTTGCAAGTAGTATTCTTACCATATAAATGAGGAACAATTTTCCCCAGATCATTAGCTAACTTTTCTGGATCTTCAGATGCCTGATGAACACAATATGTAAAGCATCTCTCAATGTGTGTTCTAACTTTAACATTTTTCAATACTTTATGGGTATTGCTGATTTCCACAAGACTTCCAGTAAACCCCTTTTTCATGTGATTGCTGTCCACCTTTTTCTTTATATCTGGATCAACAGTTGCTCTCAATCTGGCTATTGTTGTAGAATCGTTGTCCATTACTAACGTGGTAACCTAACAACATTTTATAATTATAAGCAAAATAAAAAACAGTAATGCATTAGCACTTTCATTTACAATCTTCACATATATATAAATATTTAATAAAGATTTCATGGAAAGTGGCATTTTAATTCATAGCGCTTTCACCTCTTAGCTCTTCATGGATTTTGAATATTGATTGTACACAGATATATTGATATAAAATTGAACATATCTATACATTTCATACCTTTTCACCTTGATCTTTTATGCTCTGCACCATCTCGCAAGCCATAGCAGGTTCCATAGATTTGGCTGACCCTGACCAGTTTCGACTGCATTTGTGCTTCCTCACAGGAACATCCTTCCGTTTTGCCAAGTCACATATTCTGCATTTTTTAGATTTTACAGCATAACCAACACATTTCTTGGTTTTTTCTCCGATCAAACTTGCATGTCCTTCAAACATAAAGAAAATTGTTCAATAGCAGTAAATACTTTGTATTATTTTAGTAATCAGTGAAAAGTCAAAGCATCCAATTCAAATTACTAATTAGGATAATTGATGACTTTTTTAAACCATCAAAAAATACCTGTAAGGCTATTGTAGGCACGCCCAGTACCCCGTTTTTGCCAGGCACCATCGAAGCTGACAGTGAGATTACCATCACTCCTGAAGAAAAATCCAATAATTATCATGCATGAAATTTTTTTTTTTTTTTTCAATAATTCAAATTATTTTGACAAATACCAATAAACGTACTTTTCAACTTCCTCTAATAGACTGGTTCGACAACTTTCTTCTGCCATTTTACTCAGTGTACTGCCAACTTCCCTTTCCCTTTCCTTTAGACCTCCCTTTGAAATTCCTGGAATGTTTAGTACTGCTAAGAAGGCATTTAAATGAGACTCTCCATAGCCACCATTGATCATTCCTAAAATATTACAAACACAATTATTTAAAACAACAATCAAAGATTAAAACAGGGGTGTGCAATCACCATCGCCCGACACCCGGGGCTACCAATTTAAGAGGTCAGCTATCTAAATCTATACTGCGTTAGCCCGTCGGGCTAGTAAATCTAAAACGAAAGTAAACATATATTTACCTCGACTGAATTTAGGTACGAATTAACTTTTCTGAAAAATCAAAATCTTGAATTCGTTTTAACCTATATGCATTGTGTGTTCCTATCGCCAGTCATCTCACTGACAATTATAGTCGATATAAATAGGGGGAAGTACCTGACAATTACAAAGTGCAAACCATTATTTGTTTTATTTCAACTTCAATATTTTTTTTAACCTTTATGTTATACTTATACATGTATTGTTTTCGGTAGTTAATGGGCTAGTCACTAGCGCAACGGGCTAGTAATTTATTTTTGTAATATCTATTGCACACCCCTGATTAAAAACACCAATGTACACAATTTTATCCAAGTTTATTTCATACTTATTATACACTTACCTACTGCTACTTTCGTATTAATATCCCATGCTTTTCCTCCCTTTTCTGTTAGATGTTTTTTGCCTGTTGGGACATCATTAAGTAGCCTACACTCCTGGTATCTACACTGCACTTGGAGAATTTGAGCGAGTCCGAATCTAGTCTCTCCAACACAATCGGATAAATGCAAAGGTTGCCCACATCTCTTGCACTCCTTTAAATTATTTGCAAGGATACCAAGTTCGATTATACGTCTACCTTCGCTCCAATCATTTTTACCTGTTGGCTCAACAATTTCCTCTCTAGCAACACGGACATCGCTAGCAAGAGGGTCAACACAGTGATACACATGGTCTTCGTTCGTAACTGGAGTGATTACTGGTGTTTCAACATTTTCTTTGGAAGTATTATCATCACTGCGGTCCCAATATTTTACACACTCTCTCCTCAGGACTTCATTTTGCTTTATACGAGAGGATTTCACGAATTTCCCCTTCTTATTTCTTGCCGCCATTACTGCGGGATGTTATCGATAAATAATAGTGTTAAAAACCTATCCGGGAGTCCGATCCGGTTATGACGTCACACGACTAGACCCCTACTTTAAGCACCGATATTTTCAGGAAAAAGTCAAATAGATTGCCGCATAAATAATTAACAGTCAGCATAATAATAACAATAGTGTTGCATTATGCATGTACTATGCCTAAATATTTAGGGTCTCACACATAGTTTTTTTCCGGCTCGTGCACCATGTGTCAAACCCTGCCTACTATTTAGGCATAGTACATGCATAATGCAACACTATTATATAAATAGTGAATACCTCTTACTAGATCCATAAATTTTTTCTGAATTGGCACCTACTCTGAAAAACCCAGCGGGGGTATTTGTCCCTACTGGACAGTTCTAGGTTGTTTTGCAGACTGATAATAGTATTCTTCATTTAAGGAACACAAGCTATTAAATGTTTTGTGAAATAAGTGATACACCATGCAAAAGAACCTTTCAGCCATAGGTCAGGAAAAAAGCTATCAAAGATGTAATTTCCCTAATGGCAAAAAAGAAAAAAAGGCAAAAAGAAACAATTGTTGCATTTCCTTTTAGATAATTCCAAAAGAGTTCTAACAAGGGAAGTAATTTAAAAATTCAATTTTGTTTTGTGTAAATATGTAGAATTGTGATTATGATGATTTTTATAGTGGATATAAATATTTTTGAGAGATAATGCTGATAATGAAAATCATGATACTATGTTAGAGAATCAGGGATTG
This sequence comes from Saccostrea cuccullata, assembly GCF_032062105.1. Lineage (NCBI taxonomy): Eukaryota > Metazoa > Mollusca > Bivalvia > Ostreida > Ostreidae > Saccostrea > Saccostrea cuccullata. Next base: position 14,652 of record NW_026939754.1, on the reverse strand, counting down.
CTCAATGCTTTACGTGCAATGGTGTAGATAATTTTTATTGTATTAGGTTTTGTATGTTAAATGTCTGACTTACCAAGAGAGAGGGGGAATATGTTGTCATCGAAGATAAAACACTGCCAATAAAAGTACTTAAAATACTTATTCATGACTCAAGTTTGTTTTTAGCTCTACTGGTCAGAGACCAGAAGAGCTTATGTGATAGTAATGCGTCCGGCGTCCGTCTGTCTGTCTAGCTGTCTGTCTGTCTGTCTGTCCGTCTGTCTGTAAACAATTTTTCAAAACGCTACTCCTCCTACAGTTTTGGTCTGATTTCAATATAACTTGGCACACAAGTAGACTACACTAAGATACATAGAATAGTGCATCGGTTTTTGATTTCGATGTACGGTGTTGCCATGGTTACTAAAAATAGAATTCTCTGTTAAATTCCTTTATAACACTACTCCTTCTACAGTTTTGGTCTGATTTCAATATAACTTGGCACACAAGTAGACTACACTAAGATACATAGAATAGTGCAACGGTTTTTGATTTCGGTGAACGGTGTTGCCATGGTTACTAAAAATAGAATTCTCTGTGAAATTCCTTTAAAACGCTACTCCTTCTACAGTTTTGGTCTGATTTCAATATAACTTGGCACACAAGTAGACTACATTAAGAAACATAGAATAGTGCATCGGTTTTTGATTTCGATGAACGGAGTTGCCATGGTTATTAAAAATAGAATATTCTGTGAAATTCCTTTAAAACGCTACCCCTTCTACAGTTTTGGTCTGATTTCAATATAACTTGGCACACAAGTAGACTACACTAAGATACATAAAATAGTGCATCGGTTTTTGATTTCGATGAATGGTGTTACCATGGTTACTAAAAATAGAATTTCTGTGAAATTCCTTTAAAACGCTACTCCTTCTACAGTTTTAGTTTGATTTTAAAATAAGTTGGCACACAAGTAGACTACACAAAGACACATAAAATTGTGCAATGGTTTTTGATAAGTACAAACCAGTAGAGCTACAGTCTCAACAGAGACTTCTGGTTTGGAGATATGTTGATATGATATTGTTTTTCATTTGAAAGAGAAAAAATGATTTCACTTCCATGAATCAAACGTGTTTGAACATAACATGTATAATAAATTTATTTCCTTTTCAGAATTTTGATTTAATTTTTGTTTAAATATGACTTGTGTGATTATTATTTGTTGATAAACATACTGAATATACTATATCAGCATCATGTCATATTATTATATATCTAAAACTTCCAACCATCATCCCATAGTAACAAGTTTGTGTTAAAAATGACCAATTCTTCAATTTAAAAGAACAGTGGTTCAAAATGATATTCCTCGGATAATTGGGAGAATTTATGGGTCATACTGCAAAAAAAAATTTGTAGGGTCCTGTCTTTGATGTAGGAATTCGAGATAATAAATAATATATATGTTTCCATTGTCTTTGTCCGAGATAAAATAATAAATAGTAAAATTTAATGTACTTTATTTCTACATAAATGTTCATGATAGGTGCTGTAAAAAAAATCACGTGCATGACGGGACAAATAGAGACAGAAGCGGGGCTTGTAGAAAGTGGATTGGCGGAATCAAGAGCATATAAATATAAGGAATAACTCCAATTTTTTGATTTTAAGGCGATGAGCAATCCATTGGCTTGCGTGATAATTTTAAGCATAAACACCTGTTAATGCAAATTATCATGCAAGCCGCTAGATTGATCACATCATGAAATCAAAAAAGATTTGTAACTTGCATGTCAACATAATTATCTTACATGTTGACATAATTTTCTTGCATGTTGACATAATTTTCTTGCATGTTGACATAATTTTCTTGCATGTTAACATGATTTATCTTGCATGTAGGGGGCAGAAATATGCCACCATACAAACAAAATATTTCTGTCAACATGCCAGAAAATAAGTTGCATATCAAATTACATATCTTGCATGTTAACATAAATAAGTCACATGTTGACATAATTATCTTGCATTATGACATAAATAAGTCGCATGTTGACATAATATTAGCCTGCATGTTGACATAAATAAGTCGCATGTCCTTATGATTATGTTGCATCTTGCATCTAAAATGTCAGATACAGGCGTCAGTAAGTAAATTTAGTACGTAAATTCACCAATATTTAATGATATCATTCAATTTTCAAATGTGTTTTAATTTTTTATTTGAACGTTTTAATGAATATGAAAATAAACAAACTGAATAATCGTTTTAAATGCACATAATTTCACCTCAACTTCAATAAACCACACGTTCTGATATTTTTTTGCTTTGCAATCCTACTTTAAAGTCTCCTTTCTTCGTAGCCAGGAATGTAACAAATATGTGAGAATCAATATGAAGAAAAAATTATGAATTGAATGTTTTTGTTGACCTCACTTGCTTACAGTGTTTTTCCAGAGAAGGAGAAGGAAAATATCCCATTAAATATATCTTATCTTCTAATTATACATAATTATGTATATTTTAGCTAGTTTTTTGACATAGATAAAGAATTCTTCAAGGCAAAAAGTCAGTTCAAATACTTTCAGATGTTTAAATTTTGAAATATTGGATAAAAAATATAGCATATTTTCGTTAACAATTCATGCTGTCAACCCTTTTTGAATTTTTGATTTTTATGGTTTTAATTTTCAACTTTACGGCAGTCAGGAGAGCAACAATGTTTTTCTTAATTATCAATGATCCTCAACTATCTTTTCTGAAATTTATTTTTTTTTTAAATGTTTGATACTATTTGATGTTCAAAACATTATCAACCAATATATATTTATTAGAGTATTCAAGGTCACAAGCCCAACGTACAATACATTTCAAGTCGCATGTAATTTGCATAGCATAATCCTCTTCAAGCATTAAACAAAATATAACATCTTGATCTTTATTTTTGTATTATCAATCTTCGTGAGACTTCGTGAAAATTCTCTTCCTTTAAAACTAGAAAGACATGCTGTGCCAAAGCATTTATCCATATTGAAATAAATTCTTGTATTACCAAAAAAAAAAAAAAAAAAAAAAAAAAGAAAGAAATGTTTTCATATTTGACAGCTTCTTTCTAATATTATTAATAGTATTCAGACCACAATATTCAATAAAGAGGACTTCATATGCAATACAAAGATTACCTTTTGTTTTGAGACAAAGTTTACATACTCTTTCATTTCTAGGAATATTTCTATACCTGCTACATTCTATATTACCTTACATACATTTTGTAAAAACATCAGAGGTGGGATCAGGTGCTATGTAGCATCCCTTGCCGACCGGTCACAACTGCCGTGTGTCATGATCCAGAAATAACGGGAAAATCTGTATGTAAATCATGGATTAAGAATCAGTATGAAAAACGCCAATCAGCAATAGACTTTAGATAAATTGTATTTGCTGACTAGTTCATTGTATCGACCATAGAACTTAAGAAATAAGGACTTTAAACGAGACTGCTGATATTGTTGTATCAGCAAATTGTTTCTCAATAATTTACCTCGTTTAAGGAATTGTTCTTTCGTAGAGTATGCTTTTGTATATCAAATCAACTGAGAGATATAAACCCCGTATTCAGGTGATGAAGTTGTATTGCTGCATAAGTTAAGGAAGTTAACGATTGAAAAGTTAATGGCATTTAAGGAAGATATCAAAATATGAAACAAATCGATGTGTCAGACTCTGTGGTATCTTTTATTTCAAGCTCATCAGCATATATCGTATCAACATGAGAATGGAAAAAAAACCTTTGTTAATTGACGATCTATCGTCGATATATCTACATTGAGAGGTGAATACCACAGCAAGTCTTAACGTTTTCATCTTTTCACATTAAAGACTTTAGACAATTCTGTTTCATATGAATGGGTCTGATAATAACGAGGGTTCTATTGGTACTCATGGAATTCCAAGAGATTGTTGGAAGACAATCTATACAAACTACGCATTTACATGTATATGTTTAGTTTATTCACTGACGATTTATCTTTCCAAATACCAACGTTCAACCATATTTTGAACACAATGCACCATTTGTTAATTTTTCATGAGACTTGCACCACATCTCATTACGTACAAACACGACATCTAGGGCATATCCGTCTGTAAAATTTCCATCGTTGGAAAGCTGGGAATGTTCGCTGTATCCACCGATTTCTTGAAAATATTTTCTCAATGCATAAAGATTTTCAAGAGATTTATCCACAATAACCCTTTGGCCGTCCCAGACTCTGTATTCAATCGTCCAAACGTCTACTGTAAAACGCTTCGACCTGAGTCCATCCTTCAGCGATTCCAGGATCGCCAATTCCGCGCCTTCAACGTCCAGGGAATAGAAATCAATATGAAAGACTTTAATTATATTCAACGCTTCTTCCAAACTAAAACAAGGGACAACTACTTTGTTTTGTTTGTTTAACATTTTGATATTATATTTGTCAATATGTTGCTCAACTCCACCAATGGTATCTCCTCTAATAAATGAGACCGATTTCTGTGAATTAGAGAGACATGCACACATTCTCCAGGCATGGCGCCTTACCTGGTCTATTCTTAGGCACAAACCTGGATTAGCTTCAATTAAAAGTCCCGTCCAGTTATGTTTTCGTTCTAACCATAACGTATTGGATAAGAATCGTCCGTCGTAAGCGCCAATATCAACAAAAAATCCTCTATCTTTTTTAACAATTTCATAAACAACTTGGTCTTGCTTGGCTTGTGAATGCAAGTGGTCTGCATTCTCTAGTTTTCGGTAAGGATGAGGAGCTTTAAGATATTTGTTGATGTTGTAGACTTTCTCCTTTCCAGGGCAGCTTGTTCCGTTTGGGAAACTATCTCTTGTTTTACACCATGTCGAAATTCGAACAAACACTAAATCAAGAGCATATCTATTCTTACCATTACCGCCTGTTGATAACTGTAAATGTTCAAAATATCCCCGAATATGTTTGAAATAGTCTCTTATTTCTTTCAGATTCTTTTTTGATTTCTCAACGACTATCTTTTGACCATCCCATACTCTATATTCAATGGACCAAACATCCACTGTGAAGGTACCTGTCTTGAGTCCTGATTTCATGGATTCAAGGACAGCCATTTCTGCCCCTTCAATGTCTAATGCATAAAAATCAATATGGTTGACACCTATCGTGACGAAAATCTGCTCGAAGCTGAAGCAGGGTACAATTATTGTGTTTTTCTTGTTTGACGTTTTGATGTGGTGTTTATCAATATGGTTTGCGATGCCACCTACACCACTGCTTTTAATAAATGAAATGTTCTTTTGAGTACTAGATACACAAGCACATAGCCTCCATGCGTTTCTTTTTAGTTGATCAATTTTATAACAGAGGTCAGGGTTTGCTTCTATCAGGAGACCTGTCCAGTTGTGTCGTCTCTCCAGCCAAAGTGTATTGGATAAAAACTGACCATCATGCGCACCAATGTCAACAAAAAATCCCCCTTCTTTGTGAAGAATATTATAAACTTCTTTATTTTGTTTTACTTGGAAATAGTGTCCATCCCTATTGTTGTTTTGAGTCAGTGTCCTTTGTGGGCGCAACAAGTAATGTTTAACGTCTGATTTTGTCAATCCAGATTTCTGAACATGTTTCTTTGACACTTTCAAAATGAGAACTCTGGTAGAGTACACCCATGTGACTACTCCAATAACAGTCAGGATGAGCCATAAAGTGCTTGATTGCCTTCTTCTTTTCATTCTTAAAAAGGGTAAAAGTTAAAGCAACAAACAATTTGAGATGTCAAAAGCATTTATAAATTTTGAACAAGGCATAGAGCAGATCCCTGAAGATTCCAAAGATGGAATCAGGTGACTAGGAGGACTAAGTATCCCCTGCAATAATCATTTGAACAGGTTAATGATAACGTATAGGTTTTCATGTGTATTACTTTTTTGGTTGACTTTCAATTGTCAAAATGAAATGTTAATATAATGAACAGCATTGAAGCATAAATGTTTAATAAAAAAAAATAAAGAGGAAGCCAGGACGGATCAGAGGCGAGAGCAGGTGCAGATAGGAAGAAAGCATCCCCATCGACTGATTACACCCCACGTTATATCAATATCTTCTTCTTGGAAGCAAAGAAAGCATAGGAATCGTAGTCAGTTCGGTTTGAAACAAATAAGGAATAACTGTTTAATTTTGGGGTTATTTTTTTTTATTTTTATTATTTTATTTATTTATTTATTTATTTTTTATTTTTATTTTTTTTTTTGCTTAGAACTTACGAAATGAAGACTTCAAACAAGGCTGCTGATATTCTTGTTTCATCAACTTGTTTGTCAATAATTTACCTCGTTTTAGAATTGTTCAAACGTAAAGCATGCTATTGTATATCGAATCAACTGAGACATATAAACCCTGTATGAAGGTAATGAAGGGATATTGAAGGGAAGTTGACGATAGAAAAGTTAAAGTCATCACGTTTATCATTTAGATTGGTTGTTGGATTAGATTGCCATTAAGGTCTTTTTCTAGTAAAATATTCAAGTATGAAATAGATGTGTCAGACTCGGTGATACCTCTCAAGCTCACCGGCATATATCGCATGGACATAGGAATGGTAATTACCATGATTATTAATTAATTATACGTTGTCGATCTATCTAAATGTCGAGTTGAAGGTCACAGCAAGTGTTTTCTTCTTTTCATGCATAAGATTTTGCATACATTCTGCTTCATAAGAATACAAAATTAGGTCTGCTTATAACGGAGCGCAATTGGTACCCATGGGCATCTTTTTGATGTCAACTTCGGGTGTTCTAGGACCCGATATAAACTGTAGATTGTGTTCTGTTTATAGGCAGTGACACAATATAGGGAAAAAAATTCAGTGCATTCTAATACCGAAAGTTAACATGGTTTGTAAATATGAAACGAGAAAAAGACTTTGAGAAAGTGAGTTGAATTTTTTTCTTTTTATTATTTGTTTAGGTTTCAAAAGAAAAATTAATCAAACGGCTTGTTTAAATGAATTTGGTAATTTATTTTCAATGGAATATCATTTTTTATTCCTAATAAATCGCTTTGATGCGATTCTCATTCTGCAATTTTATGCGACATCGTGAGCGATAGGGAGGTATTCTAACTGTGGTGAGGGTTTGTCCCGAGACACAGTTAGATTATTCTTACCAAGTGACAAGCCATAGATTAAGTTTGATTGTTATAAAAAAAATTGATTGGTAACCATGCAAAATTAGATGTTTTGATCAATTTCAAAGCATGCATGTATTTCTAAAGGCATTCAAACACGTCTTCCTGCTTCCGAAAAGCAGATCGACTTTATTCCAAGATATTTCATTTATAAAGAAGTAATCACCGAAAGGTTTACATTTTGGGGGCACTTTAATACTTTTTCAAATACTATACGATATTATAAAATGACATCCTAAAGAGAATAGGGGATCTCGGTAGGGGACATGTATTACTAATGCAATACTCTCAGAATGCTTGTTTATACGGGAAAAGTTTACAGTGACGTCACACAAAAAATATTAGATCTTCAAATTACCCCAAAAATGATTTTTTTTTAAATTTCAAAATATTAGTAACTCTGAACAACTAATCATCATCAAAACTTACTGTTTAATGTAGTTTCGTCGTTAGTTAAATCCTACACAGCAAGATCGAAACAATTCACTGATTATAATGCACTCGTCAAGGAGACGTCATGCAAAAGTTGAAACAGTTTACATTACAAGTACGCAGCGAAAGCCTTATCAAGTCACATTTTATACAATGAGAAATGCATTTTGTCATCAAATAAAATATTTCATGTATACCTATTTGCAGATATATAAGAGGATATGATGTCTATATTTTACGATTTTATTAATATATTTTCTTAACATTCCCTAGACAAGTGATACTGTCCACAGGGGCTTGCTCCCGGCGTGTTATAATTATTTATTTTAAAAAATAATAATAAAACCGTAACTATATGATTTTTTTTTTAAATAAATAAATATTACACACCGGGAGCAAGCCCCTTCCCAGATAGCAGGATGCTGTTGGACCTTTGTTGGGCCAACAATGCTCCTTATGTTGGGCCACCGTTTGCATTCAACATTGGGCCATCGGTAATTTGCTCATCGGCCCTTAATCAATCCAACTTGTGGGCTTATTGTTGGGCCAATGTAACAGTTAATATTGGGCCACTGTTGGGCCAATTTATTCTTTCAATATTGGGCAAACGTCATTTTTGTACAGTTGGGCCATTGTAAGCAATTAATGTTGGGCCAACGGTAATTTGCTCATCGGCCCTTAATCAAACCAACTTGTTGGCTTATTGTTGGGCCAATGTAACAGTTAATATTGGACCACTGTTGGGCCAATGTATTCTTTCATTGTTGGGCAAACGTCACTTTTGTACAGTTGGGCCATTGTAAGCAATTAATGTTGGGCCAACGGTAATTTGCTCATCGGCCCTTAATCAGACCAACTTGTTGGCTTATTGTTGGACCAACGAACGGATATCATTCAGCCATTGATGGGCCACTTATTTTTTCAATATGAGGCAAACACAATTTTTGGACCAACGTTGGTTTGTATCTTATTGGCTCTCCATCAGGACAACTCATTTGCTCTTCACTGGCTGGCCATTTGTCCTCAGAATGTAATAACAAACTATATAAGGTTATCGTAGTTTTGTAGTACAGTTTATTGGTAAAAGCCCTTTATTTATTGGTAAAAGCCCTTTATATATGCTAGATTAATAGTTTAATACATATTCACAATATCTCAAAGAATTACCATCAACAAGTATTACATTGTAAGTAGCTCTACATTAATTAAAAAACTGAGCAAAAAGAAATCATATTATTAAATAAAATTATAACATACTAATATTTTATTGCTCAAAGCATGAAGAAAACATAAAGAACAAAAAGTTGATGCTCACTTGAAGCGATACATGTAGGGTTAAATGATTGTATACTCCCTTTCTGATGTAAATTTATGCACAAGTTCAGTAAATTGCAGATATCAATAAGCACGTCTTAAAAATAAACAAAGACCTTCTTTTCTTAAAATAATACTAAAATGAATCTCGCAATTTTGTTTACTTACACATAAAAATGTATCTGACATCTGCATCATGTTTGTTACCGACAAACAGACACAGAAAAGGAGAGAAATACAGGTATGTCACAGCCCAAACAGGAAAAAGTTAGACACTGCCGCGTTCAATCTGATCCCTCTCCTAAGTCTCCTCTTCTCTCTCCAGAGTCTCCTCCCCCTTCTTTTCTTCTTTGTCCGTTTCTTCCTCCCCATCCCTGTCCTTTGCATACTTTAGCCATTCTTTGATTGTGTTCTCAATGTCTTTTTAGAATCTTCAGTACCACTAAAATTGTAGTATTTGGTACTTTATACATTTGTTACTTACTTTTCTCAGTAAAGAGTAAACATACGATTAAATTTATAAGTACATCACTATATTTTTAAGCTGTCAATTGAAGAATAACCGTCTTTTTTGTTTGATGGTGTGATTAAGCGATTAGCTTGCGTGATGAAGGCATTTATGCATAAAATTTCTATGCTTGATCACCATTACACCGATTTTAATTTAATGTTGCGCCATATAACTCATTATTCAAAGTTAAATACATGTATAGAAAATTTGTTAGTACACTGAACACATTTTAAATGAAAGAACCCAATCTATCCTTTAGTACTGAATAAATTTTGTTTTAACTTTAACATGTTCAACATTTTCAACATGTTTGGTCATATGTGCTCGACTTTAAGTGTATACAAGTAAAATGAGTGGTAGAAATTTATTCTACTAGACACAAATTTCAATCTAAATAAGGGGCAAATAATTTATTGTTTTAACTGTATCAAAACACATTTGTTATTTTATACTTTCATATATTTTTCTTGTATAGAAAGTTAGAAACAATAAATTTAATCACAGATAATCTATTTTGTTTTGATGAATATTAAGAATTTTAACAAGCCTTGTAAATTTATTTTAGCTAACTTGTATTTTCAAGAAGGATTGGTGGTAGATTTATTTCTGATTTTAGAGACTACCGAATTTGTTAATATACAGATTTGTAACAATTAAATATTATTCACATTGGTCCAATGTTGGTCCAATATATCAGGCCAACATTGGGCCAATGAGCAAAATGACACTGGGTCAACGTCATTTGCCAACATCGGCCCAATGTTATTGTTAACGTTGGGCCAAAATTGGCCCAGTGTCGCATTCATTTAATTGGACAATGTTGTCGCAACGTTGGGCCAACATCTGTAGAAATAACATTCTACATTGGGCAAACGTCGGCACAACATATCGGGCCAACATTGGGCCGATAAGCAAACTTACATTGGGCCAATGTCATTTGCCAACATTGGCCCGATGTAACCGGTAACATTGGCCCAACGTTGGCCCAGTGTTAGCATGCTATCTGGGACAGTGTTGTCTCGACAGCAAATGGCCTCTGCACTTATTTACACAGATTTGTACAAGATATCGTTTAAACTATAAACATTAATTAAGCTGTGTCGAAGCAAATATATTATAAATACTTACAAAGTGGATGCAGATATGCAAGGCATCAGTCTCATTCCGCTCGTGTCAGATTAAAAATGGCGCGGATATTACAAGTAACCCGGATGGTGTCTACCCATGATACTCAATCAGATTCATGGTATATTGGGCCAACTTGGGGCCGATGCCAATCCCCCAACAAATATTTTCTCTCATGTAATACCGGGTAGTTTTATGATATAACACCAACAGATAGCCCAACATTGGCCCCATTATACATAATTAACTACATATATCAATATTCCATTTTGGACCTTTGTTGGTCCATTAAATGTAACCAAACAGCGATAATACAAACATAATGTAAGATTGGACCAACGATGTTCTGCTATCTAGGATTCACATCCTGTTCCTGAGAACTTTTAACTAACAATTAATTCAATCTTCTCTAAATTCTTATGAATACAACGCTCATAAAAAAATGATAATTTTAAGCGTTTTATTAAAAATAAATAACCATGCACACAATTCAAAAAATAGAATAAAACACTCTTTGGTGCTGTGATCACTTAAGTTCAAAGTTAGAATGTTGAAAATATCATATTTAAACAAAAGAAGTCATCCAATGAAAAGCATGGACATAGAATATCCTCTTAATTATTTCAGAATATGCATCTAATTTAATATTTGGAACCAACGCTGTCCCAACGTAAAGCTCAGCAGCTAATTATAAAATTGACACCATCATTTAGTTGGCAGTATAATAATTGGACCAACGTTGGCCCAATATAAATATCCCATCTTTAAAACACCTGAACAAAATAACACTCTTGCTAATATCGGGCCAACGTTGGGCCAACATTCTCTTACGAACTTCATAAGACATTTCTTTAAAGGTGTATTACAAACATTGGACCAACGTTCGGCCAACATACCACTACCAACTTGATTTGACACATTCTCTACGGGTGTATTACAAACACTGGACCAACGTTGGGCCAACATACCACTACCAACTTGATTTGACACATTCTTTACGGGTGTATTACAAACATTGGGCCAACATACCACTACCAACTTGATTTGACACATTCTTTACGGGTGTATTATAAACATTGGGCCAACGTTGGGCCAACATACTACTACCAACTTGATTTGACACATTCTTTACGGGTGTACTACAAACATCGGGCCAACGTTGGTCCAATATACAACTACCAATTTGAAGACACTTTCTTTAAGGTTGTATTATATATATTGGGCCAACGTTGGGCCAACATCAGCACCCGTCCTTCCTTGGAAAGTAAAGTGATTGGAAATTGCTTATGTTGGACCAACGTTGGGCCAATAAAGGAATTATGTCATGGTCGAGAAGGTTGACATGGTAACATGGGTCTAACGTTGGCCCAACGTGGTTCCCCCAACGCCAACCTTACAACCTTTTACCTGTGTTGGCCCAACATAGTCATGCTATCTGGGTTTGTTCTGTCGTAAATTTGTGTCTATATTCATGGGAGGATAATGGAAGGGTCCTAATAAATTGATAAATTTCGAGGATATACCATCAATAGATTATGCCAAGATTTGCACATATATTCAAGATGCATTAAGGTAGGATTATTCTCACATTTCTTGTATTTAAAAATTAATGAAATTTTCACAGAATCAAGAGGACAAGATCACTAAGTGATGGTATCAGTGAGTTTAAGTTTGACCGTTTAATATTAGAGGCAAGGTCAGGTCAATCTCATTACCTTTTTCCTGGACATTAAGAATAAAAAATTACTGTTTCCAATCATGCGATCCCTACTTGTAATTCAAAAGATTGAATGTTTTTCATTTTGCATAAAAAGATACTACCATATCGGGCCTACAAGATTATATTACCAAATTGACATGGATAATTTAAACAAAATGGATATTTACTAATCCGAATTTCCTCTACTTTTCTTAAATTTTTAGGGTTTATTAGTTATTTTTATATGCTTCCTATATTTAACTTTTTCCAATTTTCACATATAGTAAAGTTGTCACATAAAGGTACAAATTGATACAAAAATTAAAAGTTTAGATCGTTTCCTAAGAGAGAAATAACACTTTTTACGAATTTTTGGCTCAAGTCTGTAGTTAGATTTGAAGCATTTAAAAGCCAGCATAGTCCTAGTATGTGTGAAAAATATTATTTATTTAATATATTTTGAAACTTTAGTCCCTTATTATTAATTTAACTTACATTTGAAAATTTCTTCTAGTCTTTGATTGCGTAAAAAATATAACTAAATTCTATGTTCTGTAATAATTTTGAGAGGCAGAAAAGAAGATATTTTCATACGCCATCATTCCGCCAAAAATATAGTCCCTGTTAGTTTTCAAACGCAGTTAACCATTTCTATTTAAAGTTGTATAATTGTGATGAGAAAAGAAAAATGTGGTCTTTTAAATCTCTTACATCTAAATATATATGACGTATCAACAAATGTACTTTGAATATTCCATCTAGTCAGAAACCAGAGAAGAATCCTACCTTAAATGATATTCGTGATTTGAAAAGTGCTGCAAACCTGAAAAAAAATCTTGCAAATAGATTAATTATATCTACATTAAGGGCGGCTGGAGGTTTATTGTGTGAAAACTACAATAGCGAAACTCTTCATTTTAATACCATATAAAACTTACATAAACTTTAGTGTGTATGCCAAGTTTTAGAGAAATCTACCGTCCAGGTATTCTAAAGGGACAGTCTCAAAATACAGGTACATTTACATTAATAGGAAAATGCCAATTTCTAGCACTTTAAAGCAAATTATACAAATACTACTTTCTGTTCAAACTATAACATGTAAAGAGTAATACTATATTGTGCATTTTGTGTAAGGAACACACAATTCTACAGTCTTGTTACCAGACAGGACATCTCAAAATGCCAAAAAATAACGAATTTTCCTATTTTAATAGCGTACTATAAAATATGGCAGGCACAAAAGATTTATTTGAAAACATGAAAAATTAATTGATGAAGAGATTCTCTAATTTCTATGTTTAAAATTTCAAGAGCATATGTTTATTACTTTTTCTTTAATAACATTTTTATTACCTCTTTCCTTAAGAGCTTCAGTTTATCATAACGTCAAAAACACGCTAGAACGAGGTCATCCTACCTATCAGTTGCAAGATTGTTAAAACATCAATTATATAAAATTGTAATTACATCTTTAAACCTGCAATTCCTTAATTTTGTTTAATTTTATAAATCAATTGAAAAAAGTTGCTTTAAAACAGTAAATACGCTTCGTTTTACTATTATGCGCGAAATATTGCGCAATGAAAACCCCAGTCGGCCCCCTTAAATGTTTGTTTGTATCTCCCCCCTCGAGAATTTTTCACTTTTATGGAGACGCCCCACTTGCCGGTGGAGAGCTGCAAATTTTGTCCAGAACTCAGCACTTAGGGTCATTGAGCAGTGAGGGATCTTTTTTCGTGCCAGCACCCACTGCAACACGTGGCCTTGGTCTATACGGTCTCATCCAAAGGACCGGTCTGCACGTCCATCAGTTGGATTAGAATTCGCGACGTTAGGATCAATTCTTCGATCTGCGACTCGAGAGCAGACGCCCTAAACACTGATGATTACTATTTTTTCCGAAAAGTGCCAAATATTACACTGATTATACGCATATACACACTTTCGAAAAAAAATAAACCTAATTTTATTGTGGAAAAAGTGTATTCTATACATGTCCTCTAATGCTAAAAAAATTCAAAATTAATTCATAATCTATTCATCTCTCTCTCTCTCTCTCTCTCTCTCTCTCTCTCTCTCTCTCTCTCTCTCTCTCTCTCTCTCTCTCTCTCTCTCTTTATGATAATAAAAGCATGACATCAATATCAAATAAAATATTTTGATCTATTAAAGTGATCAAAACATTTATTTAAAAAATAGTTGTAAATGGAAGGTGAATAATTAAATAAATAGGAATAATATTTTTCATAATATTATGTCTTTGCTTCTCTATCGTGCGTGACATGTGTTTGTTTCAAGCGGATATGACTTTATTGTCTCGGAAGAGGAAGCATCCCCTGTTGACCGGTATCACCCGCTGTATATCTAA
>NW_026939753.1:0-9448 GCF_032062105.1 Saccostrea cuccullata | reverse complement strand
GTCTTAGGAGGAAATCCTGTAGAATTTGTCATTATAGTGGTGCATCAGCAAACATTTTTCATAAAGAATCTGGAATATCTAAGAAGAACCGTATCAAGTGTCACTCAGAGAAAGTGTGAAAAAAACTTTTTGCTTACGGATTCTACAGAACCGTTGAAATTATTGGGTAAATTTAGAGCAAACATCAATTCATGAAAATGGAAAAGGAGAAGAGGAGTTCTTTGTACTAAATGGACATACTAGGCAAAAGACACAGCTATGAACTTGGAGTTTCTTAAACTCGGAGTAAACACAGTTCAACCAACTCACTTTATTCATGAATATTCTGAGTGTTTTGAGGATTGGAAAACTAAAGACTTTAAGTTGAAGTTACATATTGACAAAAATGTAAGCCAGTAGCTCAAAGCATGTACAGAATTCCATACAGTTTGCGAGATAAGTAGGAGAACAGTTGGACGAACTTGAGTCTCAGGATATCATTGAACGAGTTAATGATCCTACACCGTGGGTCAGTCCAGCATAATTGTACCAAACCTCAAGGTGACATTAATTGTGCGTCCGACATAGGCAGCCAATCTGCCATTATTCGTGAACGTATTCCTATTCCGACAGTGGATGACATCCTACATGGTGAATGGTAGCCAGGTGTTTAGTAAGTTAGACCTTAGAAGTGACCATCAAATTGAGCTGGAAGAGTTGTCAAGGAGTATACATTCGTACGAAAAGGTCTCTACAGATATAAGAGACTGATGTTTGGTATTTCATCAGCTCCAGAGAAATATCAGCAAGTGATTTCAAGTGTTTCATGACTGTGAAGGAGTGCAGAATATATTCAGACCATATCGTAATTTATGGTCGTGACAAAGCAGAACATATGAGCGACTTCGCAAAGCCTTACAGAGACTCAAAGATAAAGGTCTGACACTAAATCTAAACAAGTGCAGTTTAGGATGAACAAGATAACGTTCATGGACACGTCTTATCAAAGAATGGTATTGGACTAACTAGTGAAAGGATCAAGTCGTTACTCAATGCTAAAACCCAACAAATGGATCCAAGTGAAAAAGTTTCCTTTGGACTTGTAAACTTTAGTGCTCGTTACATACCAAATCTTGCTACTGTGGCAAACCCTCAGGAGATGACAAAGAAAAATGTGAAGTTTGTCTGGTCAGCCGAACAGAAGAAAAAGCTTTGACACTTTAAGAGTTGTTTGTCAAATGTGAAAACTTTGGGACATTACAGATTAGATGCAGAAAAACTCAGTTAGTGACAGATGCTAGTAATGTAGGCTAGGAGCAAGTTTCACTTCAAGTCAACAAAGGTGAACACGGGTATCAGTTATGCCAGCTTAATGTTGTCAGCGCCGAACGCAATCATTCGACAATTGAGAAAGAAGCTTTGGCAGTCGAGGGCATGCTAGAAGTTCCATATCTATCTCACGGTGGACTTTTGAATTAGTCACACATCACAAGCCATTAGAAGTGATTTATGGAAGAAATGAGACCAAATGCAGAATTGAAATGGTATTAACTTATGGCTTACAACTTCAAAGTACGTTATCACTGAATCAGAATATTCTGCGTTTGGTGGATGACAAGAAACAGTTATTCCAAAAGAGACACTGAGCAATATGTGAAATTTATTGCAAGGGAGGCAACCCTCAGGACGTCGACTAAGAGTAGAAGAGCTTAAGGAGAGATGAAGAACTTGTCAGAATCGAATTCATAAAAGAGGAAAGGGGGAAAATTATGTGTTGATTATTACCCATTCGAATAACTTTGTTGTTTTAAAACGTGGTTTTACGGGATCCAGAATAGTGATTCCAATTGGGAAGCAGTGTGTACAGTTACAGAGGTATAGGAATGTTGGGACAAACAGCATTTACGTATAAAGTGTGGGGGCCCTGGACGAAAAGGAAAGGGAGTTAAATGTTCAGGATGTCAGATTACCAGTGCGTTTCAAACGGAACCAGTTAGTCCTACTCCATTACCAAAGGCCATGGAAAAGAATTAGGTATTGATATTCTTGGACCATTAACATCTGGACAGTACGTGTTAGGTTGTTGATTATTAAACAATACTACCAGATTGGGAATACAAATATTACAAGTGAGAAAATCATTATTTGCTGGAGGGAAAGTTTTGTTGACATGGACTTCCATTACAAAAACTTCGATAATGGACCCCTTCAATTTCTAAGTTATTCAAGGATTACCTACAATAACTGTATAAGCATCCAGCATTAAAACCGTCACATCCTGTTACAAATGGAGGAGAAGACAAAACAATTGTTGATGAAAAGAATTTTGGATTGCACAAGCCGAGTCTAAGAATTGCAAGACCAAACCGCAAATATCTATTTGCATACAAAAACGACTCCTCACTACGACAGCAGCTACCGCCGAGTTGAGTTCCGTTGGAAGCTAGAACAAACACCGGGAAGTGGAAAATCTACAAGAAAACACTATGGAGGGAGGGCATAACATGCGATTCCAAATACAAGAAAGATTATATCGATAAAAACGTGACACAGTGAGTGTGATTGAGTCAGGAGATTTTAGTCCTTGAAGAAGCGACCAAGACAAAATGGATACACCATATCACGTGGAACCGTATACACTCGTACAGAAAACCGGAAACAGCTGTGTCGTTAAATCACCAGAGGGAGTGTTAGCGAAGCGAAATAGCTGAATTCGTGAAAAATATCAGAACGCAAAGTGTGTCGCATATTCGAGAATCGAGTGATCTTAGGAACCGAGTGTTGAGTTCGAGTGCTAAAATAGTATGATGTCTCACTCTGGCGTCCAAATCAGCAGTTAGAAAGGTCTACCCGTATAAAACACCGCAACTCTAAGGATTCGAACTGTAAAATATTTCTGTGTGAATGTTAATGACTGAAAATTTTTATAAAACTGTAAATTGTAAAAAGTTTTTAATAATATTTTGGATAATAATTTCTTTCATTTTATTTATTTTAGAAGTGTAAAATTTTTTTTTTCAAAAAAGGGGTATTGTGTGTTCAATTTTGTGTTGTGTCACTTGTGTGTAAAGTTTGTGTGCTAGAGTTATGGTTGAGTGGGGGGTCAGGTGTCAGTTTTATCCGGCAGGCTTGTGCTTTCATTGTTAAAAGGGAAAAGGTGGTCATGTACCCGAAAACGAAAAAAAACCGGAAAATCGGATTAAATTTCGAGATTTTTCCAGAGGAATTGTCACGTTTGGGAGGATTCTGAAGATTTTTAGTTCAGAGTATTTTTTGCAGGTTGAATTCACTCATCTCCTCTGGGTGGGGCCAAAGGGAAAACTTTAAAGGGTTACAGGACAAATTTTGTTTTGGGGTTTTACCTTTTTAAAGTTTTTGACTTTTTTTTCAATAGCGGGCTTTTTGAGGATTTTTAACATCGTTGAAAGGGTAATGATACACAATGATTTCGGGTTTTCCATTTCCCCCCTAAGTTCCCTGTATATACTCTTTTTCATAAAATTTGATCGGGGTTTTTTATGGACATAGTATCTCTTCCCGTTTATATACCTACAGCTAACATATTTAATTTTTTGATTTTCCCGGGAAAATAACCTTTTTTTCTTTGGTCGAGTTGGCCCGTTCCTGCCCGGGTTTCCACAGTTTGTTTTGGGTTTTGTTGTTAACTTTTTGGGGTTTACTTTGGGGGAATTTTGTTTTTTGGAAAAAGTTTTTAAGGCTCGTCCTTGGGGGGCAAGTTGGGTTTAATTTTTCCGGGTTTGATTTTGTTTTTTTACAGCTCGTCTCCCATGGGTTCACTTCCTTTTCCCTTTTATTTACATTCTGCTCAAAAAAGGGAAAAGTCACCCAAATTTCCCGGGCACTAATTTTTTAAAATGTTTTAAAGAGTCATAAAATTTTGATATCTCATTTTTTCGGTTTTTTAAGGGGCCCCTTTCTTGATCCAAAAAATTTTTTTCTTTTTTTTTTGTTGGGGCCATCATTTTCCTGCAGGAGTCCATCTCTTTTGAAAAAAATTTTTTGTGTTGTTTTTCACGGGTTTTGATTTTCTCTTTGGAGAACGGGAAAAATTTGGCTTTCAAGTTCCCGCCCGTTTTTTTTAGGGGTTACCACATTCATACTGTAGGTCCTTAAAACCCGAAGTTCCCACAAATCCCGTAATTTTTTGACGTTTTCTCAGAGCTTTTTTTTGTATTTCAAAATCTTTCCCGAGTGTGTCGGGCCCGACATTTCAATGGTTGTGTAATCTTGATGATTTTCTCAACAATTTTTTTTTTCCAACGTCCCCCCACAGGGAAAAGGTTTTTGAATGATTTTTTGTTTCCACTTTCCTTAAAAATTTTTTCCCTTTGGAAACATTTTATGCTTGTCACACACAGTTTCAGTATCCCTTTAGGTTAATGTCATCCTTATTACTCATCTTACTTTCCTAAATTTAGATGGGACCATTTCCCTTTGGGATCCCAGCAAGTTGTTTGGGCTGGAAAACCGGATCACCGGGGGATAGTTTTAAGATCTTTGGGGAAATTTTTTGGACTTTGGGATCTGAATCCCCCGGTTGAAGTTTGAAAAATTGAACAAATTTTTTTTTGATGGTATCTGAATCTACTGGTTGATAGTTCCAAAATCTGACAAGTTTTTTTTGGTCTCTGAATCAGGTTTCGCACCACGTCAATATTAATTTGCTTTGGGCTGCTTTTTATTTTTTCGAAGAATCAATTTTTTAACTTTGTTTTTAAGCCCAAAATATTTTATAAAAAACAATGTCCCCGTATTTTACATGCCCTTTTTGGTAAAGTTTTTTTTAAAAAAATTTTCCCCATTAAAAAATTTTAAGATTTTTTTTCTTTCCCAAATTTTTAACCTTTTCAAAATGTTCACGAGGCCCGCTTGCCAAAAATTCACAAATTGGTTTTAAAATATATTGTTTTTTTTCCCTTTTTCTTGATGTACTTTTCATTTAACGTCATCCATAAACATAATTTCTTGTCCCTAACACAGTCATTGTAATTACGGAAACTTTTTTCGGGTTTGACATCATAATCTTTTCCCAGCTATGTTCATAAAAATAACCCAGAATTTTTTATGTGGGTCTGTGGATAGAAATCACTTACATTTTTCACCAAAACTTATTTAGCTGTTAAAGGAACCTTTCTTTCAGAGTTTTATTTTTTGGCCGCCCTTTACGGAAGTGAAGGAATTAAGCCCAGGTTAAAGGATGCCATGGAATATGAATCCAATAACACAAACCAGTCAGCCTTTTTTTTGACTAAGGTGGGATGGGCCATTTTCATGTAGTCTCGTTTCCCAGGCCCCAAATTCACCAGCAGAGAGGGTTTGGAGATTTACGGAGACACCCCGAGGCTCTTCGATTAGGGCGGTTTTCCATAATAAAAGACTGAAAGTACGGGGGTTTAAGAAAAAGCTCCCATTTTTGGAAACCCAACAAAAAAACCCACCCCGGGGTTTCCGAGATTTTTCTGCCCTTAAAAGGGGCCCTTTTCAACCAGTGTAAAATTTTTAAAATATTAAAAAATTTAAAAATTGATTTATAATACATAAATTATCAAAAAAAAAAAAATTTAAACTTATGCATACTTTTAATTTAAATATTAAAAATTTTAAATTTTATTTGTATTTTTTTTGTACATGAGTTTTAAAAAAAAATTAGGGTGAAACCCCTTTTAAATGGGTTATCATTTATAGGAATGAAAAAAAGTGTTGGCATTGGATTTTTGTACAAAAAAGGGGTTTTATTTTTTTGTACAAAAAAAGTGTTTCCCAAAAAAGAATAAATGTTCACTTCCTAAATAACATGGTCAAATGAATGGAGAAAGATTATTCAGTATTTTTAACCCCCTTTCTTGTTATGAAACAAAATATAATTAGTTTTTTTTCGGGGACCTTTAAGCTTCCCTTTTTTTATATATATATATATATATATATATATATATATATATATATATATATATATATATATATATATATATATATATTTACATAAATACCAATTTATTTTTGTTACTAACATTTTAATTGTTCATGCTAAACTTAAAATATTATCAACATTATTTCTTTACAAATCTATATCACCTGCGGACCCATCATTATTGAGGATGCTTTTCAGGGAATTGCGTTTCCCCAAAATTTGCTTTTTTTCCCCTTAAAAGGGGGCTCATTTCCCCAGTTTATTTTACATTTCAAACAGCACCACTTTTAAAATAAAGTAGATGTCAAAAATCCCAAAGGCGGATTATATATAAAAATTTTTAAATTTTTTATTTTTGTTAATTTTAGTGAAAGTTTTAAAAAAAAATTTAATTTTTTTTTTGTAGTACGTCATCAAAAAAATGGTGTAATGGACCTCCTTAAACTAGTTTACTAGTTAAAAAATTCCATTTCCCATTTTTTACCTATTTAAAAATTATTTTCATATAATTTTAATATGTCATATAATACAAAGTATCATCATATAATCATAAAGAGTACATATAATGACAAAGAGAGCATATAATGAAAAAATACCATCATATAATAAAAAAATCCCATCATATAATAAAAAAACCCATCATATAATAAAAAATACCAATAATAAAAAAATTTTTTGAAAAAACCTCTAAAATCACAAAAGCCCACATATAATAAAAAACCCACATATAATCCAAAATTTATAAATTTTTAACAAAACAGAAAATATAACATATTAAAAAATTTCACAAAAACATTTATGGTGTTCCATAGTAAATGTAAAAACTATTTGGGGAAAACGGAGAAAATCTGATATTAATTTTTTTTTAAGCAAAAACCCCCAAATTAAGGAAGCCGCCAAAAACCCCCCCTTTTGATCTTTGAAAAAATGCCGGGGCCTTTCATTTTGTAAGAAATTTATTCAGTGTAATGATATTACCTAAAATAAAAACAAAACCCAATCCTTTTTTTTTTTTTTTTTTTGGATGTTAATACATTGAGGTTGTTTTCCCACCCTCCCACCAAAAAACCAAAGCCAGGACCTCGACTGTTTAAAATTTTCAAAAGAGTTATCATTATAAAGCGAACCTTAGGGCAGTTAAAGGCCAAGTAGGAGTGTCAATTTTCATTTTTTTTTAATGAAACATCACCACAAAAAAACTTGTGAATTTTTACCTGAATTTGATTTTTCAAAAAAAGAAATTTTATCTTTCAAATATTTCCCTTTTAAAAATATAAAGTTTTAAAAAAACTTGGGTTTTTAAATTTTTTTGATTAGGGAAAATTTTGTGTTTGAAATAATTTCAAAATTTCATTTAAAGCTGATTTCAAAAACACATGGATAAACAACAAATTTTAAATAAAATTTTTTAAAAAGAAAAAGGGCCCTAAAAAAGGGGTTTTAAAACCGGGGGAAGGGGGAAAAACTTTTTGGGAAAAATGAGGTAAAAAAGGCTACTAAAAGTGCTGGGGAGTAAAAGGAGTGAGGTTGGGGTGGGGTCCCCAGACAGCCAAACCCCAACCCCTAACCCCAACCCCTAACCGGGGGTGGGTGGGTCAACTCACCCCCCTAACCTAACCCTCTAGGGGGGTTAACCCAGAAGCCCAATTAAAACCCCAAACCCCTGGGCTAGGGGTAACTCATAAATCCAAAGTCCAAAGGGCTTACATGATAGTTTTTTACTACGCTGCTACACATTTAAGCGCTAAGATTGGACAATTTAAAAATGTATTATAATCCCATTACATCAAAGCCACATTAAATGGATTTTCCGAAAACAAAACAAACAAAACAATAACAGATTTTTTTATATAGAAAATTTCCACTCCCGATTGGCTGATAACTATTAGAAAAAAAAACGTTGATCGACCCCAGTACGTTCCCCAAAAACAAGGATTTATTTCCCAATTGATCTAAAAATAGATTGGAAAAAAATAAAAATTGTTTTAGAAAGCTATTTAAAGATATGATTTTTATTTTCATGTAACAAAACATAAGCAATATATATTTTTTGGGGAAGGTGGTAAAGGGGGTGCAGGACCCCCCCAAATTTTACGAAAAATTTTTTTTAATTTTTTGGTATTTCCCCTGATATTCCCTTTTTCAAAATCATCCTATAAAAAAAATAATTAAATTTCTTTTTATGGCAAAAATTTTATTTAAAATACATTTCAAATTGATACCACTGGTAAGGTTTTTTTTTAAAATGTTTCTTTATTGGCTAACTTAATAAAAGCAAACAAGTAAAGGAGTGATCAATTTATCAGTGAATCATATAAAAAACAATTATTGCTGTTTTTTTGGTCAATATAATATTTAGCCATCTTCGAATAAAATCATTCGCCCCCCGGGTGGTGAAATTGCTCCCGATGGCTAAATATTGATTGACCTAAAAAACCAGCAATAATTGATATTATTCAGAATAAAATAAAATTTACTTTTTCTTCTTCGGGGCCCTTATGGGTTTTAAAAGGTCAAGACTATGGAGGTAACATGCATAAAATTGGCCATCTTTTGAGTTGAGCTACGGAAAGGCAAAAATCCGGGGTTTGGTTTATTTAGTGGGCAGATTTTTGAAATTGGGATGGAGTTGTATAATTTAATTATGTTGGTTTTTAAAAATTTCTAAATTAAATTTTATTTCACAATAAATGGGAAAAATAGAATCACCGTTTGTATAGTATGCCCGGAATTCCTTAGCTTACCCGTTTTTCCCCCTATTTGTTTATGTCCTGGGGTATAACTGTAAACCAATTATTATCGTTTTTTTTTGGACTGACCGCTATAAATTTTGAATTTTTTAACAAGGGCATTTTTTATTTTAAAAGATTTTTTGTTTAATTTAAAAATCCGCCCATAAACACGCAAAACACATAGTTGTTTAACATTTTTTAAAACATTTTTTGGGTTTCGTCCATTAAAAATCAAACCGCCCATAAAGTTGGTAAAAAAATTACATGAGAATTTGTTTTCCCCCTACGTCGAATAAATGGGGGAAAAAAAAAAAAAATTATTTAAAAACTCAATTGTAAAAAAGTCATAACTAATTAGGTAATTGATGTTTTTTGATTACAAGCCAAAGGACAATTATTGAAAGATTTGGCAAAAAATTGGGGCAAATTAGAGTAATTAACCAGGCTACTTAATTGACGTAGCAATAACGATAAAACAAACTGAAATAATTAATAATTTAAATAATTTTCAGACAAAATTTTTTAATTTTCCCTTCGTTTTTATATTTTTCTGAAGTTTGTAATTGTTTTGAGTACACTAAATTTTTTGATTACTTATTGAATCGGATTGGATTCAAAAAAGGCAAATAACTCTAATTTACATGGGAATATATTATTGAACAACGGTTTGCGACATAAATATCCGCAGCAAGGTTGCTCGCGGAACTCGCGGATATTTATCGCACGCGACAAAAATTGGTTTACAGTACTAATTAGACAGGCCCTTTTTAAACACTATCTGTAAAAAAACAACAAACTAGAAATCCCC
>NW_026939752.1:0-9392 GCF_032062105.1 Saccostrea cuccullata | reverse complement strand
GGAAAAGACTACAGTTTGTTAACCCAATTGAAAACTCGATTTACATTGTACCACACCATGTGTTCTAAAACAGCTCCGAGAGAATATGTAGATACATGTAGATTTTTTTTATTGATATAACACTTTCACGTGTACATGTATGATAAATTTCATCTTATGGTACACAATTGAATCGGATCTACACATAAATACATGAGTGTGAAAGTTGTTTTGAAGGAAAAAAATGGGGGGTCAGCAAGAAAATGCAATTCTTCTGTTACTAAAAATGCAAAAAAGATATAGAATCACTCAAATAAGTTAAAGGATGTATATATACATGTATATGTAACTCTATTGCTTACAATGTATCGCAAATATTTTACCAATGCCTTTCGTATTCCTTTTATCTACTCTTCAACAATAAAATGTTTTCAAGTGATCCTCTTTAATATAGTTTCAGGATCTATTTTTTTGGTACATTGTTATATTTACTGGAAAAATAAATTATTTAACAATAAGTATTACAAGGTTTTGAAATCTATAAACATTCATATTTTAATATTTACTAAATAGTATTGCTTGTCTATCAAAACAAAAACATTACTTATGCTTTGGCTGGAAATTGCAAAATGAAAGTGATACTTGTAAGAAGTTGCAGATACAAAAACTCACTTAATCATGTCTCGACAGGCTCTTATGCATCATTTTCATGAATTACAGTCCGTGGTCAAGAAGTCCAAATTTTACTTTACGGTGCAAGTTTAGGGGCAATTCGTCCTATTTAATTCCCAGACAGGGATTTGAAGTGGATAAGTATATGTCTTTCGCTCAAATCTCGAGATTATTGATTCAATTGCATCGTAGAAATCAAGCTACAAATTTTGTCCATTGCATACTTACAAGCTGAAATTGAATGACCGGGGTGTTTTAACATCGTGTATTACAGTTGTACTTTCTAATGTTAAAGATAATCATTTAACTTTTTCATAATTCATCTGATGTTTATAAATTATGTTTAACCTTATTGTATTCATTCTTGAAAATCATTTGATAAAGAAAGCTCAAATATTTGTAGATTAAAGATTGTTGCGTTTTTCTTTCTTTTTTTTTTAATATGTAATTCATCTAAGTCATAAACACATATATATTGTCGTTAGTTTCATACAAGACTTTCTACAAAACTCTATGAGTGCAACATTCTCATATGTCTTTAAACGACATATAGCCAAACCATACATGAAGTACTTAAGAATGCATTATTTACGCAGTATTATATCTAATAGACACTTGTTTTTGACAGACAAATACTTACCATGTAGTAAATTAATTATACAGATTTCTAAAACTAACCCCTTTAACTTGTTCTTTCCACCTTTCTGTGGATAGACTTAATGAACTTGTTCTAACTGTTGATTATTGAATTCCTCCGCTGAGTGTGTTTTTCGTTTTAAAAATTTATCGAATAGATTTATAGTTCATAAGAATGAACTCCTTGAGATATTGGGGGTAGACCCCGCGTACAATGTATAATGAATTTGACCCCCCCCCCCCCCTGCAAAGAATAATTACATTAAAAAACATGTAAATGTCACTCCTTCGAAACTGTAAACCGTAGACATACGATATCATTACTAATGTCTTCGTCTAAATTCATAGACGCTCTACAATATTTTGTGCGAAATGACCTATTAACCCCTTTTATTAGCTATTTTTGGTACATTCTTATATTAACTGGCGAAATAAATTGTTTTACAATAAGTATTAAAAGGTTTTGAAATCTATCATCATTTATATTTTCATATTTACTAAAGAGTATTGCGTGTCTATCAAAACTCCAATAAATACTAAAATTATTTAAAATCCATTCTTCAATAGCACACCGAAGTTCTTTTACATGGAAACATTCAACAAATAAATGATCAATTGTTTCTATGTCATTTCTGCAGAAACTACATGTTGGAGAATCAATCAATTTTAGTTTAAAGATAATAGTTAATCAATTTTAGTTTAAAGATAATAGTTAGTTGGGATGATTC
The DNA here is from genome assembly GCF_032062105.1 of Saccostrea cuccullata. Lineage (NCBI taxonomy): Eukaryota > Metazoa > Mollusca > Bivalvia > Ostreida > Ostreidae > Saccostrea > Saccostrea cuccullata. Next base: position 7,377 of record NW_026939752.1, on the reverse strand, counting down.
TAAGTAAGATTTGAAACTGTTGCCATTGAAGTTTAGATTCTTGTGTTATTTTAAAAGGAAGTTCAACTATTTTATCCCAGTCTGCTTCACAAAAGAAAACTCTGTTTTCTCTCCATTTTTAACTGAGTTAATTAGCTCTTTCTTTTCACAACCTTTATCATGTTTATAGAATACAAAATTGGAATTTGGAATAAGTGGTCCAATCAACCTAGTATTTTTATTTTCATCACTGTTTATATTTTTCAGTCTTATCTAGTACTGCTATTTTAAGACCATTATAATCAATAAAATTTTTCACTTTCAAGTCTGTTAATGAGTTGAGACTTATGAAACTACCCTCACTGTTAAAGAGGCCAGTAAGAAAAACAATGCCTTCATTAAAATAGTTTTTTCTAAGAGGATGATTTATTATTAATTTTAATCTTCGGATTATTCCATATATGATCATAGAGCACATGCCTGTCATTCTCTTGATTTATCTCAGTTAGCCTTGCCTAGCTTGACAGAACTTCTTTCAATATACAATTAACTAGTGCTAATTGTAACGGGGACCGTTACAGATGTTCCCCAAACGCTCCCCAACTCCCTTTTGGTGCCATATTCCCTGTAAGCTTCATTAAATAAGACAAATTTTGTGCATTTTTGACTTTATCAATTTTTTCCTAGAAGGATACCAATTATATTCAAATTTTAGCATTGCACTCGTGCGCATGTGAATACATGTGCGTTATGACCATATCATCTTGTCTACACAATCTACATATTTTAATATACTATTTATTAAAGCATTCAGTCAAAAAGTATTAAAAATCACTCATTCAACTGTATTTTTAATTTCATTCGTTGCAAATGCACGCACGTGCGTGCACGTGCATGATGGCCATACCTTCTTGTAGGAGTCCCTGATATTTATCTATGTTCTAAATCCCATCCCGGTTGGTTGAAAAACAAGGGAGTTATAGCCATTTCAAGTTTCAGCCAATCAGATTGCAGCACACGTGCATGCGCGTGATTTCATGAATATTTTTCTATATCATATTGTAGGAAATCATAATGTATGACTATGTTTTAAATTTCAAAGCATTTCATCAAAAAACAAAGGAGATATGGTCATTTAAAGTTTCAGCCAATCAGATTGCAGCACACGTGCATGCGCGTGATTTCTTGGATTTTTTTTGTAAATTATATTGCAGGATATCCTAATGCCTGACTATCTTTTAAATTTCAAAGCATTTCGTCAAAAAACAAAGGAGATATAGCCATTTAAAGTTTCAGCCAATCAGATTGCAGCGCACGTGCATGCGCGTGATTTCATGAATTTTTTTCCATATTATATTGTAGGATATCCTAATTCATGACAATGTTTAAAATTTCAAAGCATTTCGTCGAAAAACAAAAGAGGTATTGAGATTTTTGTTTCAGCCAATCAGAGCAAAGCGCACGTGCATGCGCGTGAGTTTGTGCTAATTTGACATTGTAATTTTATTAACACTATTAATATATCCTCATGTAATGAGTTTCAAAGCATTTCATCAAAAAATGTTAAAGTTATAGCTATATTAAGTATATCAGTCAATTCACTCACTTCACGCGCACGCACGTGCAGGCGTATGCGCGCAAAATGACCTTCGTTCCGCACACCTACACTACACACCTATTAACCCTAAAAAGGTTTTAGCTCAGTTGGGTGAACAGTTTCTGAGAACACTCGCGGACAAAAAAGTACCGGAGAACAAATAAGAAAAAAAATAATAATAATAATAAGAAACAGAGTAAAAACAATATGTTCCCAAACTCCGTTTGGGGAACATAATTACCCCTTGTGAGGTCAACATGGTGAAATAAGGACCCGAGACCTGGCCCACGAGGTGACCTGATCTGACCGAGGCCGCGTAGCGGCCGAGGTCAGGGCAGGTCATCGAGTGGGCCAGGTCGAGGGTCCTTATTTCACCATGCTGAACTCACAAGGGGTAATTAATTGTTTTATTATACCGATATATTGAAAAGTATGAATCTCGAACCGTTATCAATTCTTTCTTTAATCGGGATCGGGATTCGCTACTGACCGGATAGTGAAGTTGTTTACATTGACGTCTGCAAGTCGTGTAAGTTTTTGCATAATGATTTACTGATTAAAACCATATTTGGTTGATAGCGACATACATTGTTATAACTCACGATTGCTTTTCCTCTACACAGTCAAATCTAACACAGAATTCAACTCTTTAAAGAGCCGCCTCTACATTCTATTGAACTGAATTGTAACGATATACAGCTGTATTGAAACGATATATTGTAACGATAAATTTTTACAGTATTCTGTATAGACTATGCACAATTTTAAAAACAGTTTTTTTTTCCAAATAATTATTATTTTTTGCATTAACTTCACTCAAAAACGAATTTTTGATTAAGCGGTCATTTTTAGCGGTCATTAAAAATAATGACCGGGTCATTATATCCCACGTGCAATAATTCCTAGGTCAGTATTGCTGTAAACAGTACCATTTGGAGTCATTCTTGTGTTTTAAAGTTTTTGTACCAGCCAATCAAATGCGAGTATTTTCAATAGAGGTATAATAAAAAACATTATTTAATCTTGTTGAGAGATTCAGAATGTTATCAGAACCCCTTATCGAAAGATTGTTTATAAGATTGTTTATCTACTTTTAGTTCAGCTTCAAACAGTTTTACCCAGTTTGCATGAGAGTGATAGTCTTCTGATCCACCTTGATTTAGGGCTGAAATGAATTTTGTATAATCAATCATTTTTAGACCTCCTTATTTATAGTCCTGGATTAAAACATGTTTCTTGACCTTATGAATTTTGCTTCCCCATAGAAATTAATACATTTCAGTCACAAACTTCTTCAAAAAATCTGACTTAGGGTTAGATAAAGTCAGAATAAAATGGTTAAGTTTGGGTAATATTATACATTTATTGCATGATAGCGAGGGAAATATAAAGACTTATTCAGATTAGAAAAATCATATTATATGATATTTCTTGGCTGAATAAGTCTTCATATTTCCCGAACATTCATGCAATGAATTGTTTATTATACCGAAACAAGCAAAACCTTTGAAATAAACATAAACTTTCAAATTCGGCACCGCTCTCAAATTCACTTTCATTTTTAACAAAACGTTACTAAAACTCTTTGGTCAACACATTATCATAAATTTTATGACGTAAACCAGGCTATTGTGACGTCTACTATACTCTCGGAAGTTTTCTTTACACGAACGATAATTTTTGTTGGAAAATACACTAAGTATCCGAAGAGGTGGAATATGATGAAAAGCATGCCAACGGCCGGGAAATATGAAGATTTACGGCCCGATCACGTGATAACTTAGAACCAATCAGATAACGTGTTGTTTAGAATATTTATAATGAGGTATAATAATAAAGTTTTAATTACTGTTAACCTTTCGATTGGGATAAGTTTCCTCTAACTCCACTTACCTAACAAAGTTTTGATTTCATTTAGCTATATGGAATAATTGAAATCGAGCATTTCATCCATGTTAACTGAAAATTTTATTCCTAGAAGATCAAATATTGAATTTTCACAATCAAGCTTCCACCTTCAGTGATGAAATAATTCCCTTGAAAAATTTTTACTTCCAATCCATATCATTTTAGTTTTTAAGAAATTTATCTTTAAGCCTGAAATATTAGCAAAATAATCTAATTCTTGGAGAATTTCATCAATTGATCTTGGAAAACCATCTTTCGGATTATCTAAAGAGTTACATTTTATCGTTCATTTACCTACAGAATTAAGTGAAATATTTACGAATAACAAATGTTTATATTATCACGCGTTAACAAAGTTTATAATAAGAGTAAATCTTAGTTTAACACATTTGAAAATTGTTATAAAAACGCCAACGCTAAGCTCCGTTTTGTTGGGTTTTTGTAAAGTATAGATTTAGTAAAGATGACAGATACACAGACAAACTAGCGAAAACCTTGCTAGAAAGAAAGGAGTAATTTTTCCGCGTCAGTTTTTGCTGAGGTGCATGCGATCGGGATACGTATATGTTGATTCCATTACTGTCGGTGGAGAAGGGAATTCATTGACGGTTTTTATTTGATCCAGTGCTGAATCTCCGATCCATTTTCGTTTTAATTTATTAGAAGTCTAGAAAATATATGCATTTTGATTTGTACTATATTACTTACATGCAGAGTTATGTCATTGAATTTTCTTTTACACATACATGTATATGTACATTAATAGATCCTCCTCGCAAACTTGATTTTGAACAGATGTTTCAAATGCATTTATATAAAATCATGTTGTAAATTAATTGGCTTGAACATATTTTATTGTTTATATGTTACAACTAAAGGATTGGACACAAGTTCTTAAAACTTAGAACGTCCTCTCATTTATAAATTAATTCAGATTGATATTTGTATGATAAAGCACAAAGAAAATGATAGGAAAAAATAGAATGGTGTATTTTTATCACTAAGTAAGAATATGTTTTAAATACATGTATGTACACCTCTGGTGGCAACACCCCAACCCCGAACCCCCTCCACCATTCGTCATGTACAAGGGTCGTTCAATAAGAAATGTACTTTACTACATATATATTTACTACATATACATTTAAACTAAATTTTGAAGTACTCAGTTGTTGATTTCTTATTTGAAACGTTTTCCTATTTACATGATTTTTCCTCTTGTTCTCTTTCAAGAGTCCGGTAAAACATGTACATACATCCAAATGAAGGACTGGCAATTGTCATTTTTTATGTTTGAATTGCACAAAGTAATGTTAAACAAATTTTCTGCAGAGAATTCAAATAACCGCTCCCCACGCTGGTGCCACACTTGCCAAATAAAGCTGTGATATAAGCTTGGATAAATGAATAAGAATTGGAAAAAAGAAAGTACAACATACAGACCTTTTCTATCTCCTAAATTCCAAATCAAAAAGCATGAAAACAACCAAATAAAGATAGTACAAAATCAGATATGGGAAATGATATTCATCAGTGTCCTTGGGGCATTTCTAAAGATCAGTATGTTGTGGTTTTCTGTTCATGAGTACAAAGACCTAAGTCATGTAAAGGGTAACAGCAAATGCTTTCAGAAATTTACACTAGTACTACTAGTACTACGCATCTGTATTATTTATAGACGGCATTCTGCAATATTTCTTGAACTTGAACCCTTGTCTGATCCCACCCTCTAACATTCATTCCATACTTCACCAACATTCACTAGAATATGTCTCTCGTTTTATAAAGTATACTTCTCAATTTTACTCTTCACGTCAGGTATTCCCACCAATAGGCTGACTAAAATGGCCCGTCTCAAATCTGTATTCCGAAAAATATATTGCAAAACCCGAGTATTTTTTTGAAAATTTTCTTCTTTCCTTTATTTTGTACCGACCCAAAATTTTTATCTAAAATTTGGAGAGGACGAATGGACACAATTCTAAAATTGGCGTTAGGTATTTTTTACCCAACAATTACGATAAAATTGATCATTTTTATACTATAGTAAAGATCTCGAATAAAATTCTGATATTTTGATCAATTCCAAGAACCAAAAAAATGTATAAAACGAAACAGATCTTTATCTTTTTTTATTTTCAGGAACTACGACAAAAGCTAAAAGTATAAATACGCCAAATACAGGTACATGGTTGAATTAATTCCGTGTTGACGATTTAAGTCTGCAATATCACTTCTTTTTGAACGTACGCTGTCATAACATTCTTTTATGCTTCCTCTTTTCCCAAAATGCTATGAAAAAGGACAAAAGACAAATGTATATTGAAGTTGAATGTTATTGATCAAAATAAAGGATTTGATAATTAAACAAAATTGTAGTTAATATAAGCATCAAATGTTACCAACAAAATAGACAGTTATTCTTTACACCTATAATATATTTCTTACATACATGTATAATAATAACAGAACACAAACTCTATATTAACTACTGTCACAACCTTCTTTTATCATTTGGGTAATCGGATATTTTTTTTAAAAAAAACATATATGTCATCAGTAAATATTTTGATATATCACAATTATACTTGATATGTACTTGACGTTTTGGTAAAGGATTTTAAACGATTTTTACCCATCAAATCTCAATTAGTAAACTTAAATCTGTGTTTTCTGTTTTGTCGTTGAAGTAAACTTTTAAAGAACTAATAATTTTGATTTACAAAAGGAGTAAAAGCATTTAGCAAATTACTACCATTTTCCAATGCCCTTTTCTTCGACCATTAATTATCCTATTCATAGTGCATAAAGACTGGATCTCTAAGAAAGTGATTTTTGAAATACTTTACTATGGGCGAATTAAATAAAAATGGCAAACAAATTTAATCATTTACGAAAACAATACAACATGCCGTATTTTATTTCAATTCTGATATAACACATAAACGAGATAAAAATAGGCAGGTGCATATGTAATTCTAAAATATATAAATGCAGGTTAATATAACTTCATTTGAAAAAAATAGAAAAAATACTATATCCTTTAAATATGTTAACATGAAAGAGATTATAGTTTCATTTTCTTCAAACCTTGTGTTATATATGTGAAAAATGCTGTGTTGGTTCTTACTTATAATTACGTTTCTCATTTCTTGTTTGAGATTGAAGACATTATATGTGTGTGTCCCCGTAGGAAAACTAACGGCGATGCTTAATTATAAGGCAAGTTAAAATTTAATGATATGCAAGGATGAAACATAAAGTATATACTCAAAGAGGGATTTTTTTTCATTTAATTAATATACCTGTAAAAAAAGCTTGCGTTACATGTACCCTTTTCACAGTTTTGGCTGGAGTCGTTGTTTTCTTTTAATTAAAGTGGATCAAGGTCCAATGTCAAGCTTAAGGGTTTGCTATTGTGTGCAGCCAAGTGAGACTCACTGAAAAAAGAAATCCTAATATCTTTAAAAATAAGCCTTGCCAACACTTGAAAACTAGTCCATTTCATCTTCATAAAGAAAACCATCTTTGGGTATATGCAGCTACATTGACACTTGCAGTAGTTTGCAGCTATGAAGTGCACAAAACACCTGCAGGACTGCGCAGCCACAGGTTTTAGCAGTGCATTAAAAAATCCAAAAAAATATGAAATAGTTAAATAAACAAAGTGGCTACAACTATTTGTGAAGAACCGTTGTTTTAAATGAAAACTGGCTGCAACAGGTACAATTCTTTAAATGCATACTTCTCAGTTCAACAAGAAAATGTTAGCCATGAAAGTAGTGCCAACCACATGGCAATGTGTTAAAAATAGAATTAAAGAGACTCACTGTTGTTCTATAAATAGCACATTATATGAAAGCCCAAATTTATCTAAAGGATTACTCTAAGGT
>NW_026939751.1:0-93086 GCF_032062105.1 Saccostrea cuccullata | reverse complement strand
CTCTTCTCATTTAAAGATTGTTATGTCCCCCCATATTAAGAAGAGGTCTGGAAAACAAAATTCTGTGCTAAAAATAAACCACGTGCTGCTATCCATGAACTACTTTCATGGTTCTTTACACTCTTTTGAAGACAACGATACATTGTTTTGAACTTGAAATTATCATTTAAAAGTGCAAAATTTAGACATTTTCTCAACAAATGGTTGTAGAGAGAACATTGATGCACAGTTTGCATATTTTTTTGGATTTTTTAAGGCTCTGCTGAATTCTGTAGCTGCGCAGTTCTAAGGAGCATATCAAAAGCATTTTTCTGCAAAAGTATAGATTATATATGCACAACATGCATTCAATTATGAATATTTATTGTATCTTTATCATAAGGACTTAAAATTTGATCAAAATATGATGTATTTTAGCCATTTGGAGAAATGTTTACATTTTGTTCTCACAGCACTAAAGGTGGCCGTACATCCCCCTTAAGTGCAGTCATCCTTTAATCGAAAGATCTACATTGTTTGATTTAGTTTGTGGCCCAGATTGTTCCCTGTTGTCTGCGTTTAACAAAGAGTACTCTACTTCTTACATGCTGCAACTATTTTCGGTATAGAGTAAAAACTCTCATTGAATCTCATGCCATTTAAAAATAACTTTCCTATTAAAATCTAGTGTGTAATGTCCCTTTGTACTCTTTTTTCGCGTCTCTGATGTATACAAACCATATTCAAAACAATTTATTATATATCCGTGCGCCAGTTACGTATTTGACGACGACATTTTCATCAAACTCAATTCCAAGAACACTTTGAAAATTATGACACCAATCGTCTGTTTCCAATGCTATTTATATGAAATTTTGACACATTATTTAGATATTGATTCTGATTTCACCGAATTAAATTTGAGTTCAATGTTTTACATAGTACTAAAGATTTAAAGCAAATGTAATTATTATAGTTGTATGCATAAATTATTCCAAATTTTGTTCGTGCGCCGACAGACCTTATCGGCCATCATATAAATCGTCCTCATTTTATTAATATGAAAGATATATATTTAAGAATTCACAATTTTAAAGAACATTGAATATATTATGTAATTGCAATATTTGGTTAGTTTTGGTTGCATGTTTAAAAAATTATAAACATTGTCTACGACTTTTTGGGACAACCCTCGTATGTACAATAAAATGCCCGAATGAAACGTATGGAGATAACGAACAGTATTCCAGATCAAAAATCCATAAAACAATACAAAATAGGAGCAGAGCAAACACGGACCTCGAAAACATCAGAGGTGGGATCAGGTGCCATGGAGGAGTGAACATCCCCTGCCGACCGGTCACACCCGCCGTGTGCTCCTTGTCATGATCGGGAAATAACGGAAAAATCCGTCGTCGATTCAGTGTATAAATAATGGACTAACAATTAGTATGAAAAAAAATTGATTTAATAAAGAAAATATACATTTATATAATTATTTTACTTATCAATTATTTGCATAACACTTAATAAAAGGCATTCATCCGAAAGATTTTTTTTCTAATAGATGAAATATATGAAGTTAACGACAAGCAGACAAGGTCATTGTATTTACCAAAGAACTTACGAAATTATGACTTTAAACGAGCCTGCTGAAATTCTTGTTTCATCACCTTATTTGTCAATAGTTTACCTCGTTTTAGAAATTGTTCATACGTAGGGTATGCTCTTGCGTAACGAATCAACTGAGATATATAAACTCCGTATGCAAGTGATGAAGGTATTTGTATATTGCTGTATAAGATATTAATTTACATTTTTAATTAATTAACATTTTTGCAAAAAAATCCTATGACGTCACAGGAGGGTGGAAATGCCTTAACCTTGAAATCAGATTCCATGTATCATAAATAAACCATTTTACCAAATAATCCTTTATTTTATATTTGTATGTCTTATATTTATAAATGTTTTATATAGAGTCACCATTTGATAAATATTAAATCGAAAATCTTTTGAGACCTCAATGATTCCACTGTTGTTCCTTCATCCGTATAATAAGTTTTCTGCTTGTGGTTTCAACTGGGGAAAAAACATCATTAAAGGATGATCTTCATAGTCTATTTTAGAATCAGAAATTTTCCTTCTAAATACGGAAGCCACTTTAACAGATTCTAAATAGTTTCCTGATAAACGAACATGGAATCTTTGTTGTAGGAACTCTCCATCAGCTGGTCTTGTAAGTTCTAGCACCATTTTGATATCACATGCTTTAAAGACTGACCAAGGACTTTTCGTGATCTCAAAGAATGCGTGAAATAGAGCAATACCAATCAGTTCATGCTTCAACTCTACTGTATACTCATCTTCGACTGTAAATGGAGTAAAATCCTTCAGATAATGGTCAATAGTATTTTTATCAAGATTAGCACCAATTGTAGCAGACACCGAACCATCAATGTCTTTGTCCTTGTTGTAAACCATTACACACATGATAAACACGAGCGAGAAAAAGGCATCTGGATCCCTATTAAACAACTTTTTAAAGTGGTCAATTAGTTTTTCTAATGGTTGGTTGCAAATTGCTTTGCGTTCCATTTCATCAGGTAGTGTTGAAATCATTAAGGTCTAAATGGTTTTCCAATAGAATCGGAACTATATTCAAGAAAATCCAGTACATCCGTGTATGACGTAGGTAGTTGGTTACAATTACTACTTCTTTGCTGTAATTGATAAATGTGAAGTATTTCCGATTTTGAAAGATTGTCCAATTCTATAATCCTACTTTTATCTTGGAGGGTACTGCCACACCCGATTCTATTGATTTCATCCAAAACATGAACATGGATACCAAGAAGTATTTTAAGTTTATTTTTATCTTGATTTAACAATGTACGAATAACATATTCAAAATCTCTGAATACTTGTTTGGAAAACACCTGGCATCCGAAAGTTCCGAATAGATTATCACAAAAAAGAACCGTTTTCCTTGTTGTAAGCGCAGCATCAATACGTGATTTTTCTACAAAATTGAAATTGTCACAACATTCAATCTGCCATCCTTCTTCTTTGTACTTCTTTGATACATAATCTAAAGCAGTTGTCTTTCCACACCCAATGGATCCCACACAGATTGCGATTCCCTTTGAATCGAGATGTTTTAAAATCTCTTCAATAGCTTTGGTCACGACAATTCCGTCGTCTTCTATGCAATCTGGTTTGATTTTAACATCTAAAATAGATATTTCCGATGAATAGATCTGTTTTTGATACATCTTTCACAATGATTAAAAGAAATATTGGAAATAAAAACAATGTCGAGCAAGTAACAGCCAAAAATATCTTAAACAATCCAATGTAAATGAAGCTTATCTAGTAATATTTTTGTTATACCGTTAAAAATGTGTTTCAGTATAAATCAATATGGAAAAAGTCCAACATTTTTAATGTTTTACTGGGCGGGCATAAATAAAAATCGATGTTTGACTGTCGAGATGTTGGACCAGTCGATAAGATGTTGGACCGCTTTCGTCACACAATGGCGAAGCTTAATCATTTGCATTCGTTCGTGTTCAACAGTGAAGGAACTGAAGATACATCACGGAAAACGGTTTAAGATATGTCAAAAAATATTAAAAAGGTATAACAAAAGATTGATTGTGTTCTCAGGCAAACTGCGTTTTGTCGACCCTCGAACCAAGCTGTCTGCCTGAGGCCACCCAAACAAAAACAAACTATTGTTAACTATAGTTTACTATGGTTAACTATAGTAAATCAAAGTGTCAAAGTTTTCGTCAAAGTTTTTCAAAGTGTCAAAGTTTTCGCGAAAGTTTTTCAAAGTGTCAAAGTTTTCCAAAGTGTCAAAGTTTTCGCCAAAGTTTTCCAAAGTGTCAAAGTTTTCATCAAAGTTTTTCAAAGTGTCAAAGTTTTTGATAAAGTTTTTCAAAAGTGTCAAAGTTTTCACCAAAGTCTTTCAAAGTGTCAAAGTTTTCGCCAAAGTTTATCAAAGTGTCAAAGTTTTTCAAAGTGTCAAAGTTTCCGCCTAAGAGATTTAAAGTGTCAAAGTTTTCGATAAAGTTTTTCAAAATGTCAAGTTTTCAATAAAGTTTTTCAAAGTGTCAAAGTTTTTGATCAAGTTTTTCAAAGTGTCAAAGTTTTCACCAAAGTTTTTCAAAGTGTCAAAGTTTTTGCCAAAGTTTTTCAAAGTTTTCGATAAATTTTTTAAAGTGTCAAAGTTTTCACCAAAGTTTTTCAAAGTGTCCAAGTTTTCACCAAAGTTTTTCAAAGTGTCGAAGTTTTCGCCAAAGTTTTTCAAAGTGTCAAAGTTTTTGCCAAAGATTTTCAAAGTGTCAAAGTTTTCGCCAAAGTTTTTCAAAGTGTCAAAGTTTTCGATAAAGTTTTTCAAATTGTCAAAGTTTTCGCCAAAGTTTTTCAAAGTGTCAAAGTTTTCGATGAAGTTTTTCAAAGTGTCAAAGTTTTCGATAAAGTTTTTCAAAGTGTCAAAGTTTTCGATAAAGTTGTTCAAAGTGTCAAAGTTTTCGCCAAAGTTTTTCAAAGTGTCAAAGTTTTCGCCAAAGTTTTTCAAAGTGTCAAAGTTTTCATCAAAGTTTTTCAAAGTGTCAAAGTTTTTGACAAAGTTTTTCAAAAGTGTCAAAGTTTTCACCAAAGTCTTTCAAAGTGTCAAAGTTTTCGCCAAAGTTTATCATAGTGTCAAAGTTTTTCAAAGTGTCAAAGTTTTCGCCTAAGAGATTTAAAGTGTCAAAGTTTTCGATAAAGTTTTTCAAAATGTCAAGTTTTCAATAAAGTTTTTCAAAGTGTCAAAGTTTTTGATCAAGTTTTTCAAAGTGTCAAAGTTTTCACCAAAGTTTTTCAAAGTGTCAAAGTTTTTGCCAAAGTTTTTCAAAGTTTTCGATAAATTTTTTAAAGTGTTGTCAAAGTTTTCACCAAAGTTTTTCAAAGTGTCAAAGTTATCACCAAAGTTTTTCAAAGTGTCAAAGTTTTTGCCTAAGATTTTCAAAGTGTCAAAGTTTTTGCCAAAGATTTTCAAAGTGTCAAAGTTTTCGCCAAAGTTTTTCAAAGTGTCAAAGTTTTCGATAAAGTTTTTCAAAGTGTCAAAGTTTTAGCCAAAGTTTTTCAAAGTGTCAAAGTTTTCGATAAAGTTGTTCAAAGTGTCAAAGTTTTCGATAAAGTTTTTCAAAGTGTCAAAGTTTTCGATAAAGTTTTTCAAAGTGTCAAAGTTTTCAATAAAGTTTTTCAAAGTGTCAAAGTTTTTGATCAAGTTTTTCAAAGTGTCAAAATTTTGGCAAAAGTTTTTCAAAGTGTCAAAATTTCGATAATTTTTTTCAAAGTGTCAACGTTTTTGATTAAGATTTTAAATGTGTCAAAGTTTTCGCCAAAGTTTTTCAAAGTGTCAAAGTTTTCGCCAAAGTTTTTTCAAAGTGTCAAAGTGTCAAAGTTTTCAATAAAGTTTTTCAAATTGTCAAAGTTTTCGATAGAGTTTTTTTCAAAGTTTGAAAGTTTTTTTTATAAAGTTTTTTTTCAAAGTGTCAAAGTTTTCAATAAAGTTTTTCAAAGTGTCAAAGTTTTTCAAAGTGTCAAAGTTTTCGATAAAGCTTTTTCAAAGTGTCAAGTTTTTGATAAAGTTTTTCAAAGTGTCAAAGTTTTCGCCAAAGTTTTTCAAAGAGTCAAAGTTTTACAAAGTGTCAAAGTTTTCGATAAAGTTTTTCAAAGTGTCAAAGTGATCACTTTAGTTAACCAAAGTTTTCAAAATGTCAAAGTTATAAATATAGTTAACTATAGTAAACTATAGTTAATAACTATAGTATTTTTTGTTAGGGGGTTACCAGTTTGATTCTTGGGTCCGACAAAACGCATGTTGCCCTCGAACACAGTCAGTAAATGTTTAAAATCGAATTTTTAACAAATTTTAACCTTTTTTCTTCATCAAACTACGTACCATGTATCACATATAAATTATACTTTTTAACAAACTTGGTAAAGATGTTTGTTGTTTTTTCGAAACTCTATAAAAGTCGTACGATTTTTAATCGAAATGTATTCAATGTAATCTTATAGTTCAACTTTTAGAAGTATGTTTCTGCATGAAATAAGAAGTTATATAGTGTCACAAATAAGAATTTTAATTTAGATACTAACAATTGATTTTCTGCTCGTGGCTTAAATCAAAGTCCATATCCAATTCAATTTTCTCGTATTTCGAAAGCAATCTTTCTTTCACCATCTTCATCTCCTTTAAAAAGCAACTTCTGGTATCCACGTATTCATTAATAAAGGTTCTAATTCTTTCAATATCAGCTCCCAGAGACTCATCATCGTCATCAGGCCTGTACCCCCAGCCTCGACGAGGAGTTGGAATGTTACAAAAATTAGTCAGCAGCATGTAAATTATATTCAGACTGGACTTCATCAGCTCATCTAAACTGGAAGACATCAATTGAGTAATCGTTTTTTCATCAAAATTTTGTTTAAGGGATTCTGAATGAAGTAGCAATTTATTTCTGAGGTTGGTTTCATCACACAAAGCGACAAGACGATATCGGATATAGTTTGCCAATGTAGTAATATATTTAAATGCCTCTGCTGTATCTTTATCTACAAAAAACGACACACAAAGAATTGTTATAATATATGAAAGTATGAAAATGAAAGAAAGATAGACCTTAAAACGGTGTATTCAATATAAAATTCACATATTACTTGAAGAGACAGGTCAAAAGCAATATCGGACGATGATTCGTGCATTTGATTCTTGTATGAGTATTCAGGTCACTTCTTCCATATACACCTCCTACTTATTTTTACCACAAGGTTCTTAAGGACCCTCTCTACACCAGTGAAAAATGTTTTTATAAAAATTGAGAAAATTATATTGAAAAAATGTGTAATTATTGAGGTTATATATTCAATTTTCAATATATGGTACGTGGCATTTACCCCCAAGAAAAATGTTCAAACACAACACAGTATTCAGTGAACAGAAATAATTGCTGTTTACTTTCTCGGGGAAAATACATGTATGATAATATGTTCAATTAATTCATCTTGCCATTGGCCTTTCAAAATGTTTTTTTTTTCTATTTTTATATATAAATTTCTATTTATTCTAGATCTAAGTGCAGATCACTCTAACTGCAGCAAATTACCATAGAATCAGAACTCTTAAGTGTGCAGTGTAGAGAGGGTTCTTAACTCAAGCCAGTATTTTGTCGATGTATCAATCACTACCATACAATCTAAAATGACACAGTTCGCTTCTAAAGACTTATAATAATGAAGAACAAGTATAAAAATACAACATTGTTAATCATTGTTAACTTAATGTTTACTATGACGAAATCAATGGAATATAGACGTGCAAAAAAGGGAACTTTTTAAAACTGAATTTCTTTATTTATAAGGCCGTTACAACTTAAATACTTATTGGAGTAATTTAGTATACCCACTCTGTACTGAATAAAGTTTGGTCCCATCAATGGGGAGTCACAAGATAAATGCATATATTATGTGTACTGAATGGAGGTACAAGTAATAAACAAATTTCAATATTGCAAGGATAAACCTAGTTAAAATTAAAAGTTATAGGAGGCTCATTACACCATTTTTTGATGACGCACTACACAAAAAAAGCATCTCAGCGCTGCTAAGGTTACAAAAAGGGGGTGAAGCCTAATTTGTACGAGAAAACTCAACTATGACATCATACAAAACCAACAATTCTTAAAAATACCACAAAATGAAGTGATTTGCTATTTTAATTCGTAGGACACCATTAAACTACTAAATAAAAACTTACTACATCATGCTGTTTTTTCATTAGTTAAATCCCACATAACAAGTTATAAACAAGTCACTGATCTCAATGCACTTGTCGATGTGACGTCATTTCGTAAATCTTGACGCGACTGATTCAGTATCCGGAGTATTCAAGTTAAGAAATCCAATCGACTACGGGCCGTGCTTGGCCCTTTTTCCACCTTGACAGAATAAAATAAATAATTGTTCAACGTAGTTTGTTTCAGTTATTTTTATATATATGTATTTAAGAGAACTTTAAGAAGTCAATGCTTTTTCTTACTTATTTGACGATACGTACCAGGGACAGATAATTCAATTTTTACAAGGCCCCAAATTTAAATAATTAAAAAGCCAAGTCAACAAAGAGCCAAACAGCTAGACTTAGCAACCTGATATGGCATTATTTTGTTTGAAAAAAAAAATAAAGTGTTAAAAATATACACTGCGCACTGAAAAAAAATATTACGGGTATAATTCGAATTTCCTCGAGAATACATTATATAGAAAATATGCAGTATCCTTAACCCAAGCGCCTATTAAAATATCCTAAATTTATATTTTAAAAATGGCTACGATCTATTAAGTGTATGCCCTTGCGAAAATGCGATTTAATAAGCCACACGTTAAACAAATCTGTACAAAAAACACGGTAAAATCAATTATATATATTCTCTCGATACTTATTGAAAAATGGCACAAAACAAAGGTTTAACACTGGTATTAATGGCCTATCTCAAATCTGTAAATAATATTCTGTTTAATAATAAAATGCATTTTTCACTGTAAAAAAATTACTTATAAAATTACTTGATCTGTCTCTCACAGCATATAAAATACTAGTACGTCATTTTTAAACGACAAGTTTACCGCGATTAGTGATTTGTTTATAAACTGTTGTGTGGGGTTTAACTAGCAACTATTTTTAATGCATTGATAGGTTCTGATGTTGTTTAATATTTTTAATACGGTTTAAAATTGCAAATTATTTCATTTTCTGGAATAACTATTTTTAGCTCACCTGAGCCGAAGGCTCAAGTGAGCTTTTCTGATCACATTTTGTCCGTCGTCTGTCTGTCTGTCTGTCTGTCCGTCTGTAAACTTTTCACATTTTTGACTTCTTCTCAAGAACCATCGGGCCAATTTTAAACAAACTTAGTACAAAGCATCTTTGGGTGAAGGGAAATTTAAATAGTAAAAATGAAGGGCCAGGTCCTCTCACAAGCGGAGATAATCAAGAAAAGACAAAAATGGGGTGGGGTCATTAAAAAATCTTCTCAAGAACCACTGGGCCATAAAATCTGAAACTTGTGTGGAAGCATCCTAGGGTAGTGTAGATTCTAAATTGTTCAAATCATGACCCCCGGGGGTAGGGCGGGGCCACAATGAGGAATCAAAGTTTTGCATAGAAATGTATAGGCAAAAACTTTAAAAATCTTCTTCTCAAGAACCACTGGGCCAGAAAAGCTGAAACTTATGTAGAAGCATCCTGGGGTAGTGTAGATTCTAAATTGTTCAAATCATGATCCCCGGGGGTAGGGCGGGGCCACAATTGGAATCAAGATTTAACGAAGAAATATATATGAAAAAACTTTAAAAGTCTTCTTCTCAAGAACCACTGGGCCAGAATAGCTGAAACTTATGTTGAAGCATCCTGGGGTAATGTAGATTCTAAATTGTTCAAATCATGACCCCGGGGATTGGGCGGGGCCACAATAGGGAATCAAAGTTTTACATAGAAATATATAGGAAAAATCTTTTAAAATCTTCCTCTCAATAACCACATGGCCAGAAAAGCTGAGGTGGAAGCATTCTGGAATAGTGTAGATTCTAAATGGTTCAAATCATGACCCCCCGGGGGTTGGGTGGGGCCACAATGAGGAATCAAAGTTTTACATAGAAATATATAGGGGGGGGGGCACTTTAAAAATCTTGTTCTCAATTATTTGACCAGGAAAGTTGAAACTTATGTGGAAGCATCCTGGGGTAATGTAGATTTTAAATTGTCCAAATTATGACCCGTGGGATACAATAGGGTCAGAATGGGTATTACAAGGATGAAATCTGGTTAAGAATAACATTGTCGAAGCTTCTCAGGTGAGTGATGTGGCCCACGAGCCTCTTGTTTGTGTGATGTCACAGCAAAGATTCCCCGTATAAATTAGGTCTCGCCCCCTTTTTACAGCCTTAACAGTGCTGTGCAGTGGTTCTTGATAAGACTTTCTTTTTTAGGTCACCTGAGTAAACTCAGGTGACCTATTGCTATCCGTTTTCGTCCGTCGTCGTGCGTTGTGCGTCGTGCGTTAACATTTGAACATTTTCAGCTTCTTCTCTGCAACCACTGAACCAATTTCAACCAAATTTGGCACAAAGCATCTATTGGTGAAGGGAAACAAAAATTGTGAATTTCATGATCCCTGCCCCCCCCCCCCCGGGGGCCTGAGGGGTGTGGCCAAAACCACTTAAATTAATGCAATCTTTAAAAATCTTCTTTACTCCTGGACATCACGCAGTCAAACTGTTTGCATGATTGTAATCAGCAATGAGTCCTCTACCAAAATTGTGAAATTCATGGCCCTGGGGTCAGGGGTTCTAGTGCTAGGGCGGGGCTAAATAAGTAGGTAGTGAAAATGCAATATTTCATTGAAAATCTTCTTCTCTGCTCCTGGGTATTAAATAAACCAACTAAGTACATAGTTATGATGAGCAAGAGTGCCTCTACCAAAATTGTGAAATTCATGGCCCTGGGGTCAGGGGTTCTGGTGTTAGGGCGGGGCTCTATTGATTATATAGTGAAATATACATGAATTCTTTGAAAATCTTCTTCTCTGCTCCTGGGGATTAAATAAACTAACTAAGTACATAGTTATGATGTGCAAGAGTGCCTCTACCAAAATTTTGAATTTTATGGCCCCAGGGTCAGGGGTTCTTGTTTTAAGGTGGGGCTCTAATGATTATGTAGTGAAATGCATGTATTCTTTGAACATCTTATCCTTTGCTCCTGGTTAATATACTAATGATCTAATTACATGTTTAAGGGCAGGAGTTATTTTATTTTCAGTTTTACAAACCCTCCGCTCAAGGTTTTGAATTTTCAGAAAAAAATAAAACAATTTTTTTTCTTTCCGATATCAAATTTGAGTCGGGATCGAGATTTCAAGTTTACGAACTCGCACTTCCGGTTTTAAGATGAAACGGCGGGTAAATAAAGCTAGATCTGAGAAGATAACTTGATTTAGTGTAAAATTCATCGATACGAGTGCCATTCAAAACGTTTCACCCATTCAAAGGACAAATAAAATGCTGACGACTTTGTTGCACAATGACATGCTGGTGAGATAATTATGTATTCGTTTCAAAAGTATCTGTCTGTTAATTATTTTCGTCCCCCAGGTTTTAAACTGCCTGTGGTAGCTATTGCATATTGCCAGCGACATTGTTTAGGACTCTGTTATAGCTTACAGTCTAAGCATCATTCTTCAGAAAAGGGTTGCTTATGCATCAGATGTAATGAATAAAACTATTGGGAGAAGTTAAGTCCATTTGAGGAAGAAATAAACAATAACCTGAAGAAATAAAACAAAAAATTCAACTATTAAAAGGCAAGAATATACAAATATATACAGGCATGTAGTATCATTTGTATAAGCCAGAAAAATTATTTTACACTTAACTTAATTGAAAAAATGTTCACCCTACTCCCCAATACTCCCTTTCTGTTTTATGATAGGAATTATAATTTTAGGCAACAAGTAAATTTTAGAACAATGTCTATACATTTACCTAACACATTTTTAAACCAGAAGTCTCTGTCGAGACTGAAGCTCTACTGGTTTGAACTTATAGCAAAGGAAGAGAAGAGTACTTAAGCAGCTGGGATTTGAAACTTTACAACAGCAATATATAGAATAATGATCGTTGATAAAGTCTCTTTATGTTCTTAGTGTAGTCTACTTGTGTGCCAAGTTATATTGAAATCAGACCAAAACTGTAGGAGGAGTAGCATTTTGAAACAATTTTACAGACATTTCAATTTTTAGTAACCACGGCAACACAGTTCATCAAAATTAAAATTTGATATACAGAATTATGTATCTTAGTGTATTCTACTTGTGTGCCAAGTTATATTGAAATCAGACCAAAACTGTAGGAGGAGTAGCATTTTGAAACAATTTTACAGATATTTCTATTTTTAGTAACCACGGCAACACCAACAAAAACAGATATACAGATTTATGTATCTTAGTGTATTCTACTTGTGTGCCAAATTATACTGAAATCAGATCAAAACTGTAGGAGGAGTAGCATTTTGAAAGAATTTCACAGAAATTTCTATTTTTAGTAACCACGGCAACACCGTTCATCGAAATCAAAAACCGATACACAGAATTATGTATCTTAGTGTAGTCTACTTGTGTGCCAAGTTATACTGAAATCAGAATAAAACTGTAGGAGGAGTAGCATTTTGAAACAATTTCACAGAAATTTCTATTTTTAGTAACCACGGCAACACCGTTCATCGAAATCAAAAACCGATATACAGAATTATGTATCTTAGTGTAGTCTACTTGTGTGCCAAGTTATACTGAAATCAGACCAAAACTGTAGGAGGAGTAGCATTTTGAAAGAATTTCACAGAAATTTCTATTTTTGTAACCACGGCAACACCGTTCATCGAACTCAAAAACCGATACACAGAATTATGTATCTTAGTGTAGTCTACTTGTGTGCCAAGTTATATTGAAATTAGACCAAAACTGTAGGAGGAGTAGCATTTTGAAAAATTGTTTACAGACAGACGGACAGACGGACGGACGCCGGACGCATTACTATCGCATAAGCTCTTCTGGTCTCTGACCAGTAGAGCTAAAAATGAAGATATATTGAAAGACTTTTAAAGAATTGTTTTTTTAAAATATATTTTGACCAACATCACAAAATTTATATAACTGGCCCAAACTGGCAGATGATGAAATAAGCAATTAAATGTTCTACTTTCCTATTTGTAAGCATTATGTGTCCAGTGGTAAGGAGCCTAGTAGAATAGCATAAAAAAAGAATGTACAAATGTTAATAATAGATTTATCAAAAAAAAAATTTATTTCCTTCTCCTTCGGGACTTTTTTTATTCTCATTTCATAACTAAACCTAAACATAAAAAAATGCTGGCCTTATAATGAAGAAGGGGCCTCTTTCAAAATAGATAATTTCAGGGCCGCTGGGTCAGGGGTACCAGGGGGGTACTTTGACTAAAATAAATTAATGCTTTGAAATCTGCCCTTTGATAAGCAATGGTGCCTGCTTCAAAATTTGTGAATTTCATGGCTTTGGATTAAAACACGAACCAAATACAATTGCTGGAAAGTTGTTACATGATACTCAGGTGACCTATAAGGCCCGTGGGCCTCTTGTTTGATCATCTCCTCTTGGAAGGGAGATTAGCCTTTGATTTTAACAATTTAAATTCCCCTTCACTCAAGGATGCTTTGTACCAAGTTTGGTTAAAATTGTCTCAGTGGTTTTTGAGAAGAAGTTGAAAATGTGAAAAGTTTACAGAAGGACAGAGATTGGGTGATCAGAAAAGCTCACTTGAACTTTCAGCTCACGTGAGCTAAAAAAAAGTGATAACACCAAGTTTTCTCTCATAAGTGCAAATCACATTCGAAGTACTAAATGAGAAATAACTACCTGCATCTATCTTCGGATCCAGACATGTTACGATCTCGTAGGATTTGGAGTTTTCTATACAAGACAGAAATATATGTATTACTGATGTGAAAAGTATCGTATAATCGGAACAGAAAATATTTCAACATTTAGTTCAAAATCATGGATCTTTAAATTTTAATCAATATCTACCTGTCTCCCATAAGTGCAATCACATTCGCAGTACTAAATGAGAAATAACTACCTGCATCTTTTTTCGGATCCAGAAATGTTGCGATCTCAAAGGGCTTTGAATGTTCTGTACAAGACAAAATATATAATCATAACAGAAAAGTTAGCAACATTTAGTTCAAAATCAGGTTGTTTAAATTGTAATCAATATCTACCTGTCTCCTTTCTCTTCTTTCGAACCCAGAATAAAATGATAAAAAATGAAAGTATTAACACATTTATGATTAAAGTCACAATAACAACTGTGACAGTATTCTTCTCGTTGGATGTAGAATCGCCTATTGTACTACAAAAAGAAAACATTTTCTCATTGTCATCTAAAAACACACAAAGCATTTCTGAAACAAATATATCTATAAAACTCTTAAAATTAAAAATGATTTAATTCATTATATTGCAAATGTTAATGATTAATATATACCAAGTTAATTGCTATCTTTATAAAATAAACAATCTCATGCGTTTTACAAAAAAAGTTCTTCTTAAAGATAAATATATAGTCTAGCAAAGCTGTTTTCTATTGGAAAAACTTGCGTGTTTCCATTCACATGCAGAGTGATTGATGCTTTATTGGATGTCGTTGTCTCAACCCTGAAAAAGAAAATTTACACAAAGGTTGTAAGCTGTAATCTAGTCAATGGATTTTTTATTCCATCTTTAACTCATTATTTAAAGAATGTTTTTATGATAAGTAAGGTATGAATTATAATTGTGCATGTAGTTCAAATATTACCTGTAAAAGTTTTCAAAGCATGCCTGATCTGTAAAAAATGAATTACTCGTTAAATAAACTGTAAAGACTTCAATAACTATAAATGTACGTTGTAGAAGGCTCATAAGTCACAGCCGTCACAGAATAAATGTTTTAATATTTGTCAAAAGAAAAAGTTAGTCAAATTTTTTTTTAATCAGCAAAGATACAATAGACGTCGTCTTGAAATTTCGACCGTCACCCGTCGGTACAGCTCTTGTTCCGTGATCGAAGGGCCGTGTGTTCGATTCCCGGCCGTGACTGCCCTAAGTCAATAAAACTATGTCGCAACTGTTCCTTCGCCAAGCGCTCGGCACCTAAAGTTGCGGGTCCTTCGGATGACATTAAAAAACAGAGGTCCGATCTAACGATGGCTATTGGCCAGAAAAGAACCCTCAGTGCTCAATGGCATTATTGCCGAGTAAAGGTCTTAATTTGAAGCCCTTCGTCAGTACATTATTGGTATTTCTACATTAAAATTCTCGAAGAATACATAAAACAGAATACAATTGTTTGACCGTCATGCAGCCTACGATTGATTAATGAGCTTCCGTTGCAATACTAACACTAGTCTACAAATACCTGTAAATGACAGTGAATGAAGATGAGTCCATTAAAAACGAAATTAAAATATAATTTGAGCCAAAAAGTACGCTATGCGATGTTCCCAATGATAATAAAAGTCTTTATCAAGTTCTAATTGGTAGACTTTTTCGCGTATTTTACTTTGGTTTATGATAATTTAAAATTCGTATTACATACCTTAGATAGAATCAAACGCTAGCTGATAATATTGCAACTAAATTGTCTTGTGAGTTACTATAATGTTAACCGACGTTATCATGAAAAAAAAACAAAAAAAAAAACAAGAAAGAATTTAAACGAATTATACTTATGTAAAAGAAGACAAAATTAGTATAATTACATATACTTATACATAAATACTTACATTTATAAATGTCTGAGGCTCTGTATGCTGTTGTTGGGCAGCCCGGAGACGCATCGCATGAGATGAAGTTTAAATTATACGTATCAGCATCTAACACTGCACATTTACCTACAAAACCGAGATGTTATACCTTTTACACAATTTCCTAAATGAAATAATTCAGTTTGCCAGATAAACAGAAACAGATCAAGTTTGAATGTCGTTTCGATTCACTGATATTGGACAGAATTATTTTTTTTTTAATTTTCCACAATGTGTGGTTTAAGATCGGGTTCGTACTAAGCTAAATGATCCAAACGAGATTGTAATGTTAAAATTATTATTTTAAACATGTTAGGTAGCTTTATAGTGACAAATTAGGTAGAATGTTCTACCGTTAAAATGATTTATGTCCTGGGACCCGGTTCAACGATAGAATGCATACTGTTATATAAATTGACGTAATATTTAGGAAAGGAAAATAACGGGAGATAATTCTCACCATAGGTGTCGGAAGCAAATTGAAAGTGGTAGCCTAGCCAGTGGCGGATTCAGGGGGGTTGGGGTTTGGGGGGTTCGGACCCCCCCCCCCCATAGATTTTTTTTACAAGTGTCATTTTATCTTTCTGTTGCATTGATAAGACTCTAATAAACACGAAACCATTGTTCTGTACAACGTAACAGGAAATCACTTTCCGCTTGAACGCACACAATACACAGGTAATCAACAGAGAGATTAGGGTAGTCCATGCATCTTGTAAAGTCACAAGGTCATATTCATGTACAATACATGTAGTCAGGTACCAAGATCCAAATTCTGCTTAGTTACGGTGCTGCTCAGTAATATTCTTTTGCTGATAAAATGCACGTTTTTTTTTAACCATTTGAATGAGCCTATTATTCAGGGTTTTCGTTTTAAAAATTAAATTTATACTTTTTTTTCAAAATCAGGTTGGCTTAGTGAACCCAGGCCTATAGTTTTGACAGATTCTTTAGTTTATGTAATTTTTTCTTCAGTTTAAAATATCATTAATTGTACATATGTGTTTATATTCCTAATCATATTGACAGTACTATACTCAAGTAAATTGAAAAGCACTAGTTAGGGATTTTGATAAGAATTCAATTTTTAATTTTTAGTGTTTAAAATTGCAAATCCGTTCTATCTTGGAGGTCAGCATGACAGATTACGTCTAAAATAATTGAAGGTGCATTTAAAAGTAAAGACAACTTGATGTCTAACTGCGTGTATTCCTAAAATTGTCAGATTTAACAATTTTTTTCAAGCAAAGTCTAAAGTCTTGTGTTAAATTAAATTAAAACATTTTATTTTTCCAAATTCTAAAAAAACTAGATGCTGTCATGAGACAGTAATACCCGCACTAAGGTGCTTGCCTCTAAATGCACACACCTTCAAACTGGCTTTACCAAGGAAAAAGTAAAAAAGTAAAAAAATTCAATAATTTACATAATACATGTATTCATCAAATTGAGCATAATATGCTCAGGTGACCATGTGACCCATGAGCCTCTTATAGGTATATTTCATGTTCTTAATTCATTACCAGTCTGAAATTAAACAACTGGATTTAATTAATGATGTACATTAGGTTTGATAAAAGGGGGATATAAATTTTGGCCCATAATTGAAACTTTTTAAATCTATTTTCTCAAATAGATCAACAACAAATAATATTAGTCAAATTAGTGTAAAGCGTCTTTGATGAATTTTTCAAAATGTGCAAACTTTTTTATTATTTGTTTAGGCAAAAACCTCCTCGAAAGCTGCCATATATATAACTAATCAACTTAGTCACACACCCCTCCCCCCATCCCTCTCCCATCAACACACATACACACACACCCCATTTGCCTGTTTTTGTAAATATGTCTAGATGGCAAAGTTAAGATAAAATATCTTTTGTAAATGATAATTCTAAATTTGTTCTCGTACTATACATGTATCTGAACACATGCATCACATATGGGCTTGCGTCACGTACCCAACTTAAGTACTAGTTTTACCATTATCATTTTTAGATTGCACTGCACGTGAGGTGTGGTATGCACATCATTGCATGTATATCAGTAGGAATTATTTCATTTTGTGTTTTAATTGGATTATATTTCATGAAGTTGACAGGACCTATGACAGTCGGTAAGTACCGAATCGCTATGGTGATCAAAGTAAGAAGAGCGCTTCATGATTGAGCTGCTGTGTTCTCTTTCCCTGAATCCAAGTCTGTATTTTCAGTTATGTGATGCTGATATTAAGTTGACCACTGCCATAGCTGTGTTGGCATGGCAACCATAAACAAATCAGGCAGTTTCTTCTCCCCTGGCGCTACCTAAGACTCAGTACTTTATTCGGTCCAGTAAAATCCAATATAATAATTGTATCCATAACGGTGCAGCCAACAGTCGCATTGTTTATCTATGTTAATTTGAGTGATGCTTTTGAACCTATAGATTTGGGTAAAAGAGTCTGAAATGCAAATGGTTAGGTTAAAGTTTAAAGGATCAAAGGTCATTGGATGCTAAAATAGACGATTTTCACATTCTGAAGAGTTATCCCCCGTTGTTGACGTTACATTCTGTTACACGATCCTGAATTTTCTTTTTTCCGGGAGGGAGGGGGGATTTCCAGACCAAAATTTCCAAAAAAAAAAAATTATTGTGGGGTCTGTTTTCTAGGGTGGAGAGCATCCAAAGTCATTTTTATTTGCTTCAGAATACATTATAGTCCTATTAAATAACTGAAAATTCAAGGGGGAGAGGGAGGGGTATCTCCCTATCCACTCCTTGTCCCTGTAATGACAAATGATCATGTGACTCCTAAATAGTAGGAAACTTTTCCATTTGACAATACATAATTTTGTTTCGTGTGTTATTATGTTATGTACATTTAATGGTATAAAGATTATGAATCCCTGAGGTCATCCCCACTCTTCTAATGAACTGGAAATGTTCACAATATGACTGCATAAATTAAATAAAAGTGCATCAATGATAAGATAAATGCTTGACATTTTATTCATGAATTTTTGTCAACCTAACCTCCTAGAATTAGGAATGAAAGTCAGTCAAGGAGATGGACCACATTAAACTATTTGTATACTTTTTATTAACCATACATGAACAAACAGGCCGGGGTCTGGGAAGGGGCGAGGTGAAGGATTGAGTTAATATCTCCTTACGTCTTAATGGTTGAAAACTCCTAAAATGAATGCTGACCTCAAATCTGATTGTCCTCATTATTTTCAAGTGGTGGTGTCAACATATGAGTGAAAAATTCCGGAGTGGGTTGTTTAACAACAAACAAACAAATGGCATAAAAAAACACAATATTGATTTGCATTAAGAAATATGCAGGAGATTTTTTCCATCATAAATTTTCTCAGGAACAGCGGGGGCATTATTGTCCCCCGTTTTTGGGAAAGGGAGAGGACATCAAATCTCATATGTCTGTCAGTCTGTCTATCTTATTGACAGTACGTGCATCTGTCACAATAAATTTAACCTTGGTCATAACTTTTGAATAATAGGAGATAAGGCTTTCATATTTCACATGTACATTACCACAAAACTTTCTAAAAATATTATGATTCTTGAACCCATGACCTTGACCTTAAAGTTTTACCTACTTTCCAAAATATAACATTATTTTAAATTGATCATTTTGAAAGAGAAAAGATAGGGCATTCAAATTATACATGTATACTACATGTGAAAAAACTTTTCTAAATATATCATGACTTTTGACTCTGTGACCTTGACCTAGAAGTTTAGCCTATTTTTAAAACAATATTACATTTCTTATAACTTTTGATTGAAAAGAGATCGGACTTTCATAATTGACTTTTTGCATTAAAAAAAACGTTCTTTTTCGACCCCCATTTGACCACATGGGGTAAAATCCAAATTCCGAAACCTTACTGCACATCTCCATGACACCACCAACCATCTCCATAAAGGTGATTGGGCTACTGTGCAAAATGTAGGAGAAGTTCAGGGAAGACGGGGCTTTTTGCATAAAAAAAACATCATTTTGTGACCCCCTGGGGCAAAATCCAAATTCCGAAACCTTACTGCACATCTATATGACACCACCATTCATCTCCCAAAAGATGATTAGGCTACTGAGTAAAATGTAGGAGGAGTTCAGGGAAGGCAGGGCTTTTTGACCCCCATTTAACCCCCTGGGGTAAAATCAAATTCCGAAACCTTACTGCACATCTCCATCACACCACCAACCATCTCCCTAAAGATGATTAGGCTGCTGAGTAAAATGTAGGAGGAGTTCAGGGAAGACGGGGCTTTTTGCATAAAAAAACGTCATTCTTCGATCCCTATTTGGGGCAAAATCAAAATTCCGAAACCTTACTGCACATCTACATGACACCACCAACCACCTCCAAAAAGATGATTATGCTGCTGGGTAAAATGTAGGAGGAGTTCAGTGAATACGGGGCTTTTTGCATAAAAAACGTCATTTTTCGACCCCCATTTGACCCCCAAGTTAAAATCAAAATTCTGAAACCTTACTGCACATCTACATGACACCACCAACCGTCTCCCAAAAGATGATTAGGCTGCTGGGTAAAATGTAGGAGGAGTTCAGGGAAGATGGGGCTTTTTGCATGAAAAACGTCATTTTTCGACCTCCATTTGACCCCCCAGATCAAAATCAAAATTCCGAAACCTTACTGCACATCTACATGACACCGTCAACTATCTCCCAAAAGATGATTAAGCTACTGTGTAAAATGTAGGAGGAGTTCAGGGAAGAAAAGTGTGACAGACGGACGGACAGAAGTAACAACAATATACCCGAACTTTCTTTAGAAAGTGCGGGTATAAAAATATGGTATTATCGGTTTAAAAGAAGCTACAAAAAGTATCCCCAAAATGCTGGAAAATGCATCATTTTGAATCATTTAAAACAAAATTTTCCCGCCCCCACCTATGGGAGGGGGACAACCCCCCCCCACATGAACTTCTGGATCCATCCGCCCCACCTCCCCCCCCCCCCCGGTTCCGACGCCTATGCTCACTAACTTAGTGCTGCAATGTAGTTCCGAATGTCAACATGGTTTATAAATACAAAGCAAGAAGACGTTGAAAAAATTAGTTGAAATGTCGTCTATATGTGAATTATTTTTTTAGGTTAAAAGCAAACACAATCTCAAAAAGGTTTGTTTTAATTAATTTGGTAGTTATTTTCAATTCAAATCCTTTTGTGTTCTTAATAAATCATTTTGCTGCGATTCTCATCATTCATTTTTTTTTTGCTACACTGCGAGTAAAAGGGAGGCATTCTAACTGTGGTGAGGACTTGGTCTGAGACACAGTTAGATAATTCTAACTAAGTGACAAATCACAGATCAAATTTGACTTTTAACAAAATTGTTTTTTAACCATGTAAAATGGGCTTTTCAGATTAATTCTAAAGCACACACGTGTGTATGTCTAATGACAATCATACACGTTTTTCTGACGTTGCATTCATAAACAAGTAATTACCGAAATACTAAATGTATTCTCAATTTAGAAACACTTTCTTCATATACAGGATATTTTAAAATGACATCCTCTAGAGAATAGGGGATCTCGGTAGGGGACATGTGCTGCTAGTGTAATACTCTCAGAATGATCTGAGTTAGACATTAAAAAGAATTATTTCAGTATATATATATATATATATATATATATATATATATATATACCGTGTAGTGTAGGGCAGCGCCGCGAGAATTCCATCGGCATCGAAAGCAAGTTTTTTGACTTGCCTAGATAGCCGAGCGGTCTAGCTCGCTGTTCTTACACTGCTAGGAGACAGATTCCGAAGGTCGAGAGTTCAACCCCGGGCTGGGGTGGAAGTGGGTATCCATGTGAAAGTGAATTTCCTTGTGCTTTCTATATTAATATTTCTTCACTTAGGGCAGTTATGTTAGTTTAAGAGTTGTTGTAAAATGTGCTTTATAAATAATAATTAATTTCATTACAACATGTATTGGTAACAATCCTCTGTTAAAACTAATGTCCAAATAACTGTATCTCACTTCTATTCTCAATGACCGTGTAGTGTAGGGCAGCGCCGCGAGAATTCCATCGGCATCGAAAGCAAGTTTTTTGACTTGCCTAGATAGCCGAGCGGTCTAGCTCGCTGTTCTTACACTGCTAGGAGACAGATTCCGAAGGTCGAGAGTTCAACCCCGGGCTGGGGTGGAAGTGGGTATCCATGTGAAAGTGAATTTCCTTGTGCTTTCTATATTAATATTTCTTCACTTAGGGCAGTTATGTTAGTTTAAGAGTTGTTGTAAAATGTGCTTTATATATATATATATATATATATATATATATATATATATATATATATATATATATGAGGCTATTGTTAAATTGATAGAATTGTTTTAAACATATTGAATATAATAATATGAAAAACAGCACTACAATATTTCAAATGCATTCTCTTACATTAACTTCATCGAAAGAAGATTAAATATTTTAAACATCAAGTTTTAAAATATTATTCTACTTTCGGTTTCGTTCTTAGTCTTCAGGCTTTATAAATTATCATGAACAGTAGACATGCATGATATATGTGTAGGAATATCACTTTCATTAAAATGTCTGCTAACCTCATAGCAGAATATATAACTTTCATACCTGCAGTTGATAATCCTACAACAGTACATATTTCTCCAAAAATTCCGGGTTGTCCCTCAATGGCGGCACACATGAAATCTGGCGTTGCTTTAAATTGCCGACAATTCTTCATCTGCTCGCGATTTGTCCATTGTTCGGAGCTTTCTGGACACGATTCGACTCTCTTAAATTGGTTAGAAGAACTTGAACAACACAATGATTGAGAAAGAAGAAGACACAGAAAACGAAAGACGTGCATGATTACTTGTCGTTTTAAAGGTTATTTATGTAAAAATGCAGTCACGTGCATACCTGAGTGCGTAAATTGTGTAAAATAATACTTTAATAAAATAAACAACGTTTACCTGAGTTACCTTTCCTCTGCCGCTCTTCAAAAGAATCTATAAAAGTATTATTTTATATTAAACGCTGAATCGGTAGCATTTCAGCAATTTTTCGTCAAAGCTTTTATTTTTTTTTGTATTTCTGTATAAATGTTCACGTTATAAATGTGCCCCCTCCCTTTGCCGCACAAGACTATACTTTAAACAAAACGCTAATCACCCCAAGATTGGGATCTTCCAAGTTTGACTTACAAGGGCTTGGTGTTTATGACAAGATCTTATCAAAAGGTTTTTTTATTCTGTATACACAAGTTCGAAATATTTGACGTTTTCAGGGCTTTTCTTGCGATTTTGATATAATACGTGCCAGGAAAACTACAAAAATTTGGAATTCGCCACCTACAACCGAAAGCGGCTATCCTGGGTTGATTTTCATAGTTGCAAATAGCTAGAGCACCCTGACCCTGGGTCCATAAAATTCACAATTTTGGAAGAGGCAGCCTTATCTATATGTACATACTTGGTTAGTTTACTTAATATCCAGAAGCATGCAAGAAAAAAATGTTCAAAGAATTTCTGCATTTTCTCTATGTAATCAATAGAGCCCCGCCCTAGCACTAGAACCCCTGACCCTGGGGCCATGAATTTCTTAATTTTTGTAGAAGACCTAATCTTCATTACATTCATGCCAACAGTTTGACTGCTTGATGTCAAGGAGTAAAAATAATTTTTTTGAATTGCATTAATATTAGTGGTTTTGGCCACCCTTCAGGCCGCAGGGGGACAGGAACAATGAAATTCACAATTTTTGTTCCCTTTCTGTGACACCCATATAGATGCTTTGTGACAAAATTGGTGGAAATGGATTGGATGGTTGCAGAGAAGAAGCTGAAAATATTCAAATAATAACACACGACGCATACCGCACGACGACAGACGAAAACGGATAGCAATAGGTCACCTAATGCCTAGGTCACATTTAAGCCGATGGTCGGGCGACTAAATTTTTCTGGTCTTGTCGGCTGAAAGAACATGATCGGCCGACACAATTATCAAACATGGAGCAGTCACATTAATTCCTAGGAACACGGATGACTTAGATAAATAACACAAAACATCCTTTTTCTTTAGAAATCAGCAATATTTTTTCATAGATCTATATTCAGATAGGTTACGTGAGTAATATTTGCAAGGCGAAGTGGCAGAATTTTATAAAATTGTGACTCAGTGTTTAAAATGTGTGCAAAATTTTGCATAAGGTTGCATGAAAACGACAAATGGTGCATATCTAAGCAGCACAGAATACTTAAGATTTTTTTTTTATATATCTAACGGATTAATTATTTATGTTATTTCCATTCAAAAATAAATTTCAATCCATGCATCAAAATTTTGTTTGTGTTATGTATCCTAATAGGTTAAATATCCACAAGTCGACCAATCGTCGCCCGATCATCGAGCTCTGAGCTACAGTTTGATTTTGACCGTCGGCCGAAATTTTGGATACCCTTATTGTCGAACGACAGAATCAATAAACTGACTGCCGATGGTCGGACGATGATCGAAGGTTGGTCGACCGATAACTTCAATTGAAGAAATCGGCCACCGACGCAGAAAAAATTATAACTTGGCCCGATGGACACAAAATTGGTCGACCGACAAAAAAAAGTCAAAATCGGGCAAGACAACGGCCGATGAACTGCCGACTGTCACCTAAAAATGTTATAGGCAACCGACTATGTAGAAGAATAGACCACGTATTATATTAGGAGGCCTGAATGATATAAAGAATAGACTTACCGCACTAAGACCTGCTTCTTTGATATGGGAAAATCGACGAGGTCCAATATTGTTTCCATGCCATCGAGAGACAACCACCAGTACGTTGTTAACTTCGTTTTCGGCAAGCATTTTTAAAAGTAACCTTCCCGCACCATGCTCCCCGTCATCATTTGATCCTTCATGGATTATCCCATCACTGCTTGTGAAGCGATAAGCATAAACGTTATGGCTCGCGCTGGGTACGGTTTCGATACGCATGATTTCCACTAATGATCGTTTAATCTGTTTATAGGAATCGACTTGGGTGGAATGCGCCATAAACCGGTTTCCGTTGTCCTCAATTGACTTTCCAGGGTTAACGGTAATCTTGACTGCGTCGCTGGAAATCACCTCATCTGCCGTTGGAAGAGATCCTACTTTCTCTCTGTAGATTGAATTACTCTGGGTAAAGATAAGCTTGTCCCCCTTCATTTTCGTCTCGATATTTCGTTCTGCATATTTTCTTTGAACTTCATACAGCTGTTTTCGTCGTTCCCGTATCTCCTCTGGTTGTTGTTGGGCAATTCTTATGTCCGAATTCTTTTCCTTTAGAACTTTTATGTGTTTCATAACAAGGTCTTTTTGGGCTTTATCGGCAAATTGCACACAAACTGGTCTTGGAAATTTTCGTTGAGCATCGTATTCTCCCATTCGGAAGAGTTTCTGTATTTGTAATTCATCAACTGCTGTCTCCCCCATGTTCATCTCTGATATGAATACATTTCTTAGAATTTGCGCAAGGTTCTCTGGTGACTTCCTCCCGGGGCCTTTTTCCTGCAGACCACTAACAATGATGTTATTCTCCATTGACCTTGCCTTGAGATCAACTATTTGGTTACTTTGTGAATTTACACGGTATTCAAGACGAATTACATAATCTTTGAGTCTGTTCATTTCACGTTCCATTTTTTTCTGGTTATCCTGTAGTTCTGTCACAAGGTATATTGTGTCATTAGCCTGTTCTTGAACAGTTTCAAGTCTTTCTTGAATGCCATTTTTTGCTCTGATTTCTTTCGTAATTTCATCTAAGTGTCGACCTTGTCCATCGAGCCGTAACATAAAATTCGCCAAAGTAGTCTGAATACTTGCAATGCCCTGCATTATATCCCTTAACTGAAAATCTTCCGGTTTCTGATTACTTTGATCACCTTGCTCCATACTCTCGTCAGTACTGTCCATTTTATCTAGTGCCCGTTTCTTGGAGATATCCGACATTGTTAAATGTATGTTCATAAACAGAATGAGTATCGCTCACCAGGTAAATACCATTGACTTACCGAAAATACACAGAAGGTTTTCCCGATGTTTAGCGTTATATTTCTTCTATAGGTTGTCACACAATACTTAACTCATTATCCTAATTAAAGTTGCTGCATTTTTTGGGCTTCTGATTTTCGATGATTTCAAGTTTTTAGGTAAAAACTTTCCTCTCAGAAATTTGTGGTTGTCTACATGTCGGGCATGCGCAGAAATCCAGTGGGGATATAAAGCATTTTTTAGTTCATTCAAGTCCAATTCAAGAGGAGTCGCTATCCTCTTTAACAACAACTTTGATTTAAAAATCGTCAATGAATATAAGGATACTGATGGTAATTTTCTAATTTTGGATGTCTTTATTGAGGATATCTCTTTTTTACTAATAAATATATATGGTTCAAACTCTGACACACCTAATTTTTACATAAGTTTAGTCCATAAAATAGAGCAGATTCATTCCTCTCATAAAATTGTTTTAGGGGGTGATTTTGATTTAGTTTTTGATAAAGATTTGGATTCAATGAATTACAAAAATTTAAACAATCCAAAATCAAGACTTGAAGTAATAAAGCTTATGGATGTTGTAAACCTTAAGGACGTATTTCGTGAAGATAATCCAGTTTTAAAAAGGTTTACCTGGAGACGAAAAAATCCACTCAAACAAGCTAGACTTGACTTTTTCCTGATAACAGAATCCATGCTAGCTATGAATCCACGTGTCAAGTTTGAAAATAGTTATTGTTCTGATCATTCACCAGTTCTATTACATTGTAAATTAAATGAATTTAAAAAGGGAAAGGGTTTCTGGAAATTCAATAATTCCCTGTTGCATGAAAAAGAATATGTTGAACAAATAAAATGTAAGATTAAGGATGTTAAAATCCAATATTCTTGCCCAATATATAATATGGAAAAAAATAAGTTGCATCGAGAATGATACTATTCAACTCACCATTAGTGACCAACTCTTTCTTGATATTTTGTTAATGGAAATAAGAGGAAAATCAATTTCATTTTCAACATATAAAAAAAGAAAACTTTTGAAAGAGAACAACAGTTAGAGAGAGAAATATTAGAATTAGAGCAGAATTTAACAGATCAGCTAATTAATGAACTTGAAGAAAAGAAAAGAGAAGTAGAGGAAATAAAGAACCTAAAATTTAAAGGTCAATGCATAAGGTCAAAGGTCAAATGGATTGAGGAGGGAGAAAAACCCTCAAAATATTTTGTAAGTTTAGAATCAAGAAACTATGTAAGTAAGCAAATACCTAAAATAGAAAAGGACAATGGATCAATTGTTTCTTCCCAAAGCGAGATATTAAATGAAACGAAAGCTTTCTATGAAAACTTATATAAGAAAAGGGAAAATGTAGATACTGAAAATATTCATGATAGACTTAAAGATTATGATATTCCCAAATTAAGTAGAGAAGAATCAAACAGTCTGGAAGGTCCTGTAACAAACTTTGAAGTTTTAAACTTCTTAAAACAAATGAAAAATGACAAAAGTCCAGGACCGGATGGATTTACATGTAAATTTTTTAAATTTTTCTGGAAAGATATTGGCTCCTTTATTACAAGAGCAATAAATAATTCAAATGAAAAACTTCAATTCTCAGACTCAAATAAATTAGGAATCATTACTTGTATCCCAAAAACAGGAAAGCCAAAACAATTTCTGAAAAACTGGCGACCCATTAGTCTTTTAAATGTTGTTTATAAAATAGCATCAGGATGCATCGCGGAACGAATGAAAACTAAATTGGGCAAGTTGATAAATAAAGACCAAACTGGATTTATAAAAGGTAGATTTATTGGAGAGAATATTAGACTGATATATGATATAATGCATTATACAGAATATAATCAAATACCTGGCCTATTGATGTTAATTGACTTTGAAAAGGCTTTTGATACAATCTCATGGAACTTTATATATCAAACCCTTGACTTTTTTAATTTTGGACCCTCTTTTAAAAATTGGATTAGAACCTTCTATAATGGTATTAAATCATGTGTTATACAAAATGGATTTACTTCAGACTATCTTTTCCCCCAAAGAGGATGCAGACAAGGCGATCCGATCTCACCTTATCTCTTTTTGTTATGTGCTGAAATTCTTGGAATCTTAATTCGTAATAATCAAGATATAAAAGGTATAACAATTGAGGGTGAAGAGTACAAACTCTCTCAATATGCTGATGATACTTCTCTTATCTCAGATGGTTCACCAAGATCTATGGATGGTATTCTCCGAGAATTAGATTATTTTGCTAATATATCAGGCTTAAAGATAAATTTCTTAAAAACTAAAATGATATGGATTGGAAGTAAAAAAATTTCAAGGGATGTATTTCATCACTCAAGGTGGAAGCTTGACTGGGAAAATTCAATATTTGATCTTCTAGGAATAAAATTTTCAGTAAACTTGAATGAAATGCTTCATCTTAATTATTCCATAAAGCTAAATGAAATCAAAACTTTGTTACGTAAGTGGAGTTTAAGGAAACTTACCCCAATTGGAAGGTTAACAGTAATTAAAACTTTAATATTACCCAAATTAAACCATTTAATTCTTACTTTACCAAACCCTAAGTCAGACTTTTTGAAGATGTTTGAGACTGAATTGTATTATTTTCTTTGGGGTAGCAAAACTCACAAGGTAAAGAAAAATGTTATAATCCAGGACTATAAATATGGAGGTCTAAAAATGATTGATTATACAGAATTGATTTCTGCCCTTAAATCAAGTTGGATTAGAAGACTTATTCACTCACAAGCAAACTGGGTAAAATTATTTGAAGCTGAACTAAAAGTAGATATAAACAATCTTTGGATAAGGGGTTCTGATTATATTCTGAATCTCTCAACAAGATTAAATAATGTTTTTTGGAAAGAAGTTCTGTCAAGCTGGGCAAGGCTAACTATAATAAATCAAGAAAAGGACAGGCATGTGCTTTTTGAACATATATGGAATAATCCAAGGATTAAAATTAATGATAAATCTTTTTTTTGGAAAAACTATTTTAATGAAGGCATTGTTTTTCTTACTGACCTCTTTAACAATGAGGGTAGTTTCATAAGTCTCGACTCATAAACTTGAAAGTGAAAACAAATTTTGTTGATTATAATGGACTTAGAATAGCAGTGTTAGATAGACTGAAAAATATAAACTGTGATGAAATTAAAAATGCTAAGTTGATTGGACCACATCTTCCAAATTCCATTTTTGTATTTTATAAACATGATAAAGGTTGTAAGGATATGTATAACATATTTATAAGTAAAAAGAAAGAGCCAGTTAACTCAATCAAAAAATGGAGAGAAAACAGATTTATCTTCGATGAGGCAGACTGGGCTAAAATATTTGAACTTCCTTTTAAAATAACTCAAGAATCTAAACTTCAATGGCTACAGTTTCAAATCTTACATAGAATCATCCCAACTAATTATTATCTTTTTAGACTAAAATTGATCGATTCTCCAGCATGTAGTTTCTGCAGAAGTGACATAGAAACAATTGATCATTTATTTGTTGAATGTTTCCATGTAAAAGAACTCTGGTGTACTATTGAAGAATGGATTTTAAATAAGTTTAATATTCATTGTTGTTTTGATAAACAAGCAATACTATTTGGTAAATATGAAAATATGAATGTTTATAAATTTCAAAACCTTTTAATACTTATTGTAAAACAATTTATTTTTGCCTGTAAATATAAGAATGTTCCAAGAATAGATGCTGAAGCTGTATTAAAGAGGATCACAGATAGAATTTTGATTGAAAAATTTTTATTGATGAAGAATTGTAAATATGAAGAATATGAAAGGCATTGGCAAAATATTTGTGATATATTGTAAGTAATAGAGTTACATATACAAGCTTATGTATACATGTACATCCTATAATTTATTTGAGTGATTTTTTTTTTGTATTATTTGTAATAGAAGAAAGGTTTTTTTCTTGCTGACCCCCCCCCCCCTTTTCTTTGTCTTTTTTTTAAACACCTTTCACATTCTATAAACATAACTCTATATTGTGTGTAGACCTGATGTTATTGTGTACCAAATGATGAAAATTATTTTATATGTACATGTGAAAGTGTTAAAATAAAAAAAAATAAAATAAAAAAAAGAATAGACTACATAGTATATATAGACTGCACAAGTAACAGCTTTTTAAAAAGCTTGCCTGACTAAATCAATCAATATCTGCATGAGGAGTGATAAAACGTTTGAGTAATACCTTTGTGGGTTTAAAATATGTTCTTATACTTTATATTTTGAATACCTTGTGTAAATGAAATTCTTTATTTTATTTTACTTAAAGAAGAATCATCTCTTCACTGCATACTAAAGAGTTGTTATTCTGTTTAGGGGGGGTAGCTGCAATAATGTAGCCCTCTCCGATTTTTTTTTCATCTGATGCCCCCCCCCCCCCAAAAAAAGGGAGAGGGCTACATTATTGCAGCTACGAGGGGGTGGTTCTGCAAGTAGAGTGATCTGCCCTTGGATGTAAATTGAAAGCTACATTACACCTATTATCATATAATATCAATAATATCTGTAATGATGTCATGCATTGTGAACATTTTAAAAGATGTTTATAATTAAAAATACATATTTTGCCGGAGTGTACTTATTCCACCGAGGTAAACATTGGTAATGTGTTCATATTTTTTTTCTCTTAAAAAGGAGGGGGGTTGTGCCACTATCATATATAGAATGAAACAAGAAAATTCAATATTTAGGCTTTTGTGGAAAGAAAAATCCAAGATTTTTTTTCTGGTTTCTTATCTATTGCGTGCATCTGAAACGGGAATACAAATGTTCATTCATCTGGAGACCATAACTTGTTGAACTGTGTTGTGTATTATTGAACTAGTCCATTTATGTAGTAAACAACCGCGGGATCGGGAAACAAATTAGAAACGGGTTGTTCATATACTTATATAATTATACAATATGTTACCGAGATAAAATTTATAGATAGAATTTCTGAAGTATTAGAAGGAGGTTAAAAGGACCAACTTTATTTAATTCCATATAGAAGTTAGCACACCCATTCACACAATAGAACAATCCAAGGAAAAGTCATGAGCTTACTAAGTGACATTTGGCGCGAAAAGAGCGATTCACCCCTCTCGTGGGATATAAATGGACTGATCCAGTAGTATAGAAATGCAGAAAAAAGGATACACGGACATGTTGAAACGGTGAATCACATAAAATAATTGTTCCATGCAAAAAGATTAAAGGAAGTAAACACTAATAAAATTATTTTCCATCAGTAATTTCATTTTTTTTCCTGAAAACTGTTTCTTTTAAAATGCAGGTAAAGGAATTCAATGTAAATCAGCTTGCGCAAAATCTAGCTCCCTAGGTATGATCTATCAGTTTCGGATCTTGCAAATATCAATCCTTATACAGCCTGACGCCGTGACGTCAGGCAATAATATATAAAGTTGACTTCATGATATAAAGGATAGACTACATAAAAAATGGACTTAATTATTAATAAAGAATACACTACATGTTATATAAGTGGGCTTAATTATACATATAAAGAATAGACTTAATGGTGTGTAGAATTGACACTATAATACATACATGTATTTTGTACCCTTAAGACAGCTGCGGCGGTACATAATGAAGTACCCATTAATAATGACCGGTCATTACATCCCACGTACAATGATTCCTTGGTCATTATTGCTGTAAACAGTACGTTTGGAGTCATTATTGAGTTTTAAAGCCTTCTTATAAGCGAATCAAACTCGAGTTTTATCAATAGAGATATAATATTAAAAATATAATTATAATTTACTGACCGCCAAATGATGACCTTAATCTAAGTTCATTTTATAGTGAGGTTAATGCATAAAATAATACTAGTAATTATTTGAGAAAAAACATTTATTTTTAAATGTACATTGTCTATTGTACATTACCAAACAGAATACGATAAAATTTTGTCGATAACTCACTAGGAATATCGTTAAATTCAGTTC
Organism: Saccostrea cuccullata; assembly: GCF_032062105.1. NCBI lineage: Eukaryota > Metazoa > Mollusca > Bivalvia > Ostreida > Ostreidae > Saccostrea > Saccostrea cuccullata. Next base: position 61,634 of record NW_026939751.1, on the reverse strand, counting down.
AAGAGATTGCAGACACGGCTCTTCTTTACAGTCTGAGCTCCCTTTGGATATTATTAAGCCTACAAATTTCTCTGAAATACCGCCCTAGAAATTAATAAATCCAATTGTTGATACATCTTTAACTGAAGTTAAGAAATCAGAAACGAATTCCCTAGTTTTTAAACAAAGATTGGCCGAAATAAAACATTCTATTGGTTCTACAGTCGAAATCTATACAGATGGTTCAAAAGATAAAGATACAGTTGCGTCAGCTGCAGTATTAAATTGATAATAGTATATTCTCAACACGTCTTCCAAATGAAGCAACAATTTTTACTGCGGAAGCAAAAGCCATACAACTTGCATTTGAATATATAAAATCTTCTAATGACAACATATTTACTATATTTTCAGACTCCCTTTCTTGCTTACAATCCATTAAAAATAAGAATCTTGATCATCCTTTTATTTTAGATATATTAATTCAGTATTATTACCTCACTCAACAGGGTAAAGCAGTTAATTTTTGTTAGATACCGAGCCATATCGGCATCCCTGGAAACACAGAGGCTGACAGTGCAGCAAAAACTGCACTTCAACATGAAATTACTTTATTCAAAATTCCGTACACCGATTTGAAACATCTTGTTAAAATTTATGTTGATTCTATTTGGCAAATGTATTGGAATTTTTGTGATGAAAGTAAGCTTTATGCCATTGAAAACAAAGTTAACAAATCATGTGACTTCGGTCTTAAACGTCAAGACGAAGTAATTATTTCAAGAATACGTATTGGTCACTCTAAAATTACGCATGAATACTTACTGAACCGGGAGTCTCGGCCGGAATGTATATCTTGTGACTGCCCGATAACTATAAACCACATACTTTTAGACTGTTCCGATTTTACACCTATTCGAAGTAGACTTTTTGGAAATGTAAAAACCATGTACGAACTTTTTACTAGAATATCTGAAGGAATCGGATTATTATAATAAGATTTGAATTCAGTTGTAAAAACAATTTTAATGAGATGTACATATCAAAGAACTATATGCGGTATTAACCAACATTTGCCCCCCAAAATCAAACTTTGATGGAGTAATATTTAATTAAGTCCTTAAACAGGGGAGTATATGCTGACTTCAAAGCACTGAATAATTTCATAAGTAATGACGTCATATGTACGTAATGACGTCACAAATATGACGTAATTTCAGTTTTTTATGAATTTTGCAGAAAAATGTACATATTTCGTCGATATTTTAAATAAAAGTCACCGAGCGCATGTGTGTTCAGGATAAATATTTTGATATAATGTGTAGAATGATAATATCAATGAAATATGTCAATATTGTTCCTGAACACACATGCGCTCTATAAATTCTAAAGCTTAAATTGTTGAAATTTTGTCCATTTTGTCCTCTTTCTGAAAAAGGATATAAAATCGGACTAGTTTGTGACGTCATAAAAACAGAAATTGTGAATACACTGCTCTGGAACTATAATATTTTCTGTTAACTTATATTTCTCGTACAATTTATTGAATTCAGCACATTTCAGGAAGTTTTCAAAATTTGACTTTTGTGGGGGCAAACATATGCAATATACCGCATATAGTTCTTTATTTTATTAACAGTTTATGCAATATTTTTAACAGTTTAAAGATTTTTAAATAAATATTTAAGTCCGTCGGAAGGGACGTTAAATGGTGCCCTGTGTCAAGGATAACAACCCCCTTGGCACGTAAAAGATCGTTTCACTGGAGTTCGAAAAAGAGTAGGCTCAATGGTGGCCGCCAGAGAAACCAAAAACTTTCAAAAACTGATTTAAACTAATGGTCCGCCAAAACATGGCTGAAAGATTGCCGACTTGGCGTTAAACAATATTTAATCAATCAATCTTTACAGTCAGTCGCCCGCATGGCGTAGTGGCTAGAGCGCGTCTGCTCTAGAATCGACAAGTAAGGAGTAGATACTTACGTCGCGGGTTCGAATTCCACTGTGTAACGTGTAGACAGGTCCTTCGGATGAGACCGTATATAAACCAAGGTCCCCTGTCGCAGAAGGCGCTATCACGAAAAAGAGCCCTCACTACTCAATGTCCCTGAGTGCCGAGCATAATATTACAAAATTTGTAGCTCTCCACCGGTAAGTGGTGGCGTCTCCATAAGAGTGAAAAATTATCGAAAGGGACGTTACACAATAAATCAATCTTGAGTAACTAGTCTTGAACTACTGTCACATCAGCCTCTACAGTCTTTTAACTATGTTTCTTGTGTGCTACACTTGTTTTTTCTGCTGCTTTTGAAGACTATGGCCTTTGCTGAATTGCTGATTTTTCATGGTCTGAAACCGCTGATGATCGATTTTTTCAGCCCATAATAAATGAGGGTTGATTATTACTCTGATTGTTAACACCAACCTTAATGGACTATAAATACATTTCCATTTCCTGGCTATAAGTTAACCAGTCTGGTCGGCTTTCCAGGTATTGAAACTCACAAAGACCTTGGGTATCATCATAACTTTTTTTTTTACCTGGTAAGTGTTCAATCTTTTTTTTCTTGCCAGTAGAGCGCCTGTTGGCCACGCGGAATTTTGTTGTTGGTCTTTTGACCTTCGCCTGCATCCCGATCTCGCATTGAGCCCGATTTTTTCAATCGGTTGTCTGGACTCTCGTCTGAAGGTTACTAGAATAGTTGTCGGTAAAGACAATATTTTTCTTGCCTTGCGGACAGGACCAACGGACTTCGATGAGTCTGTAGTGAACAGTTCCACATTTCATTAAATCATCCGCTCAATGCTTTAAAAATCAAAGTACTTGACGGATGTGAAGTAGGAATTGAATAAAGAATAAAATTCAGTGAATAAAAGTGTCTCTGCTTAATATTAGCTCCTTCTAAAATGAAATGGTACCTGTCTTTGCACACTGATCTGAATACCAATTGCTCAGCATTTGTTAGCTCACGTCGCCCGCGTGGCGCAGTGGTTAGAGCGTCTGCAAGACAGTCAGGAAGTAAGGAGTTGATCCTTGTTGAAACCGAGGTCCAGTGTCTCAGTAGGTGCTGGCACGCAAAATATTTCTCACTGCTCCATGGCCCTGAGTGTCGAGTATAGGACAAAATTTACAGCTCCCCACCGGCAAGTGATGGCGTCTCCATATGAGTGAAATATTCTCGAGAGGGGCGTTAAACAATCTACAATCGATCTTTTTAGCTCACCTGAACTGAAAGCTCAATTGAGCTTCTCTGATTACCCATTGTTCGTCTGTCTGTAAACTTTTCACATTTTGAACTTCTCAAGAACCACTGAGGAAATTTTAACCAAATTTGGTACAAAGAATCCTTGGTTGATGAAGAGTTAAAATGAAGAGCCAAGTCCCCTTCAAAGGGGAGGTAATCAAGAAAAGACACACATAGGGTGGGGTCATTAAAAATCTTCTCCAGATCCAATGGGCCAGAAAAGCTGAGATTTATGTGGAAGCATCCTTGGATAGTGTAAAATCTAAATGTGGAAGCATCCTTGGGTAGTGTAAAATGTAAATTGTTAAAATCATGACCCCGGGGATAGGGCGGGGTCACAATATGGAATAACAATTCTGCATAGAAATATATAGGAAAATGTTAAGAAAACTTCTCAAGACCTATAGGCCAGAAAAGCTGAACTTATGTGGAAGCTTAAGCATCCTAGGGTAGTTTAGCTTCTAAATAGTAAAAATTATGACGCTCCGGGAGGGGGGGGTTATTACAAGGGTGAATGTCTGGTAAAGAACGGCATCAACAAAGTTACTCAGGTGAGCGATTTCGCCCATGGGATTTCCAATCATGTTTTGAAGGCCAAAGTGGCTTCCTTTTCTGCAGATATGTTACGAACATTTGCAAGTGATCGATTAAAGATGTCTTTCACCTCTGGATCAAAATTTTAAAAAGGACTTTGAGAATAACTTAGCTCATTTATAGTTCCAGAATCTTCTAAAATGTCACCACACAGAGAAAATGTCTCATTGTAATCCAGTTCACAACCAACTGAATCTCATTTATCACACTCAATATCTGTGTCTTCAAATAAATATTCTTCTTTTGCAAGGCCGTAATTAAAAATATCTTTGTTTCCCCTAACCCGATCCTAAATTCTCAAGTTGGGTCGGTAGGTAGGTAAACAATTTTATTTTCTGACAGCAGCTTTTAAAATACATTCTAAACTTTAATGGCAAATTACCTTTATAAATAAGAAAAATACAAAAGAAAGCGATTTGTGAACAGAATGCTAAGTATCATACATATGCCGTTTAAAAGCAAAATTCATGGTTAATTAATTCACAATTGTTATTCAGTTGAATTTGTGAAATATCCCAAGCCAGCACATTTATATAAATTGAATAAAAAAGACGAGATTCTCAAATACGCAAAGACCAGAAATTCAACGATCAGCGAAAGATGCTTCACAGTCTGTACTTGAAGGTATTTTATTTACAAAATAATTTCTCATCTGTTCAACTTCTAGGGGTTAGCATTCAGAGTTTTAAGTTACCCTGTGATTTAATGTATTTTTATTTCACAGCTGACACTTACAACAGAAATGTTGGGCTTAACAACAATCCTAATCTTGAAAATATAACCATTGACCATCCAGATCCTTTTGCAACCCCTACACCCTACTTGTTTTTTGATCTGGAGACTACAGGGTTTGGTAAGTATTCAATAAAATTTTTGGTTATTTTGTGATTGATAAAGATATATTTACATAGAATAACTTCATTTGACTTATGGTTAAGAAGTCTTCAAGTACAGCAAGAACCTCGGATATCACACAAATAGCTGCAGTTTGTGGTAACCAGACCTTTAATCGTTACATCAGGCCAGATTCAGAGATTAGCCTAGAGGCCACAAAGGTCACTAGTAGGATAACTTGTGTTGGAGGGATAATGAAGCACAATGGGGTGGTTGTTGAAAGCATTGATCCAGAAGCAGGACTCCAAGAATTTATAGATTTCATTTATTCCTTTGAAAGTAAACCAGTATTCATTGGCCATAACATCCAGTCCTACGACATTCCTATACTTATGAACCAACTAACCAAATTCAGGTTACATGAAAATTTTAAGAGCAGTGTCTCAGGGTTTGTTGACACTTTGAAAGTTTCTAAGAAAGCTTTCAGCAAATCAGATACTGTAAACTTTAAACAAGAAACTCTTGTGAAAACTTTCCTTGGAAAGCAGTATGAGGCACACAATGCTTTAGGTGATGTTAGGGCTCTCAAAGAACTTTTTGAAGTGAAGTTACTACCCTTGTGTGGCACTGATGATGTTTTTACATTAGACTATTATGCCATTAAATCTTCCCTTGAGCCACTTGTAAAAGCAAAAGCCATTTCAGTTGTCACCTCTTAAAAACTGATTGATAACTCTTAGAGCTTGCCTAGATTACATGTTATTCATAGGAGAGATCCTGACAACGGTATCCGAAACTTTTTCAGTGAACCTGTCTCTGGCACTTTATCCAAGCCCAGGGATTCTAAGTGTACAAATGTAATAACCAAAGTTGTGGATTACTTAAATAAATGTTATCATTATATGATTGAATAACTTCAAACTCTCTGATTGGCTGAGATCCAACTATGTTAGAAAAATACTACGTTGTATTGACCTGCACGTGACGTTCCAGGTCAAGTTCTGCATCCTTTGTTGTTGTTTTGTATACTCTCGATCCTAAGGAGACTGTTTAACCCTTGTGTGTCTGTCAGTCTGTCCGTCCGTGTGTCTATCCGTAACAAATTTTTGGTTGCAGTTTTCACAGCAACTATCATCAGGGATGCTTGAAATTTTAGCACATTCGGGCTTTTGTCGATATCACATGTAGCTAGGTCTCTGGGTTGTACATGTAGGTCTTGCCGAAACATCTAGGACGAGCGCACCGAATACAATTAGCCACATTTCATGCCTTAAAGTGTCAGAATCTTTATTGAATCACATTTTAATTTTTTTTTTAAAGTACATTCAAAATTTTATTAATTTATTTTTATATTAATCCAGTTGACAAGCTTACCACACATTTTTTGAAAAAAAGTACAGAGCGAAATGCAGGGTTTATATATATATATAGAGAGAGAGAGAGAGAGCCTTATTTTCAAATTGTTACTCGAGGCTAGTGTATAGAGTCATGTTCTTACAAAACCTTGATAAGTTTCCTCCCGAGTCTGTATACACTGTCGATGGTTAGAACAGATGTCATTATTCACAATGTCATGAATATTAGCTTTACAGAAAGCCTTCTGGAAATTGATTTGTGTTCCATGATTTAGAGTTCGATAACTGAGTCAACAAAGGCAGAAATCTTATTGATCTTATCATTTTTAGAGATGAAAATCGAGTCTGTTATCCTGTTCAGTAATTATTAATACTCTTTGATTTAGTCCATATCATATTCAAGCGCTGAGGAGAAAAAGTTTTGAAATTTTTGTGAAAGAATGTTAACTGTTTAGAGAAATGTGCTTGAATGAATCCATAAAACTTCTAGAAACCATAGTACCACTTAAATTTGCTTCTTTATTTATTCTATGGTATTGCTAACATGTATTTTTAGTTTTGACTTGGGTATTGATATCTCTGCATTTTCTACGCTTACATAATGAGTTCATCCCTATAGGTAGCGGATTTGAATCAACTAATGAAACAGTAACGAACAATATTCAAGATCAAAAGTCATTAAGCAAAAAAAAAAAATAGGAGCAGACCAAACAAGGGTCTCCTAAACATCGGAGGTGGGATTAGGTGCCATGGAGGAGTGAGTGTCTCCTGCCAACCACAGGCACCTGAAGTATGGATAATACCCCCCCCCCTTTTTTTAATGAAAAAAATGTAAGAATGTATAATACCTCGAAAATATAAAATTTCCCCGTCAAACACATCTATATGTCGTTATATGCAAGCAGATTGTACTTTCTCTCACGTTTAAAGAATGGCCCTATTCGGTATAATAAAAATACACAAGGTAAGAAACAAAAGTTGTAAACAAACGGGGGTTCCCCACTTCGAGACAGATTTCCAAGGTAATAACAGTGTTACCTATTATAATTTTGCAAACACTCTGTCTGGGAGATGTTCATTTACTAGTCTCTTAAACTTAAACCCCGCTATTAGCGTTTGATATGCCGTAATCGAACGATTTATTAATCGGATACATAGATTTTCTCCATTGACAGCTTTGGAAGAGGTTTTGGAGCTGCTTTTCTGTTTCGCTTTATCTGATTGGTTAATTGTAATACAGTTTAAATATCTAACCAATCAGATAAGGCGAAACAGAAAAGCAGCTCCAAAACCTCCTCCAACGCTGCCAATGGAGAAAATCTATGTATCAGATTAATAAATCGTCCGATTACGGCATATTAACAATCAATAGCGGGGTTAAGGTTAAATAGTTTTGTAGAAAAACATCTCCCAAACAGAGTGTTTGCAAAATTATGATAGGTAACACTGTTATTACCTTGGAAATCTGTCTCGAAGTGGGGAACTCCCGTTTGTTTACAACTTTTGTTTCTTACCTTGTGTATTTTTATTATACCGAATAGGGCCATTCTTTAAACGTGAGAAAAAGTACAATCTGCTTGCATATAACGACATATAGATGTGTTTGACGGGGAAATTTTATATTTTCGAGGTATTATACACTCTTACATTTTTTTTTCATTAAAAAAAAAGGGGGGGGGGTATTATCGATCCATACTTCAGGTGCCTGTGCTGCCAACCGGCCACACCTGCCGTGTGCTCCTTGTCATGATATGAAAATAACGGGGAAAAAAATCCGTTATGGGTATTGTACTTCAGACTGATGCTCTTATTTCATTTCCTTGAAGGATAAAACTGCACAGCGAGTATGCACATTTTGATAATAAACTGAGTTGCGGATCCAGGAATCTTCAAGGGGGCGACCAGTATGGGGTTGGGGTAGAAACCACACGAAAAATGATTTTTTAAATCTTATGTATATTTTGGACATAAAGGAGAGGAAGGTCCTAGGCCCCCTCTTTATCCGCCAGTGAAATTGGAAAGGGTTTGAAGCTAGATCTCACCCGACACCGGTAGGGAAAATGTAGATACTGTTTTAAATCAAGTGTGAATCGAGGTACCCCCTGATTTTCAAGATAGCGAGAGGTGCTCCTTTCCTCTTTTTATATACAGTAAATATGACATTTTCAAAGCGTACTTATTTCAGCGAATTTTTATTTCCATTTTAATTAGGGTATTCAGACACACCTAGAAAAACACAGTACACAAAATACACCATCCTGAAACTAAGCGCCTATAATTATTACAAGGTGTTTCAGGTAAAAAAAATTATGTAAATTTTCATAACGTATTATTAACAAATGTAGAATTATGATTAATTATAACATTCGAGACAAAATTTTCATAAAGACGGGAATGGGAACAATAGCAGAGCGTCATGGATTTAGAAAGATGCGAAATTCTTTTGTCAGACCGCTCATCCGTATTATCTGTTAAATGTAATGGTCATTCTTATATCATATCATCCAACGAGAAGAAATAATCAAGCAACGGCTACTCTGCCTTTTATAAGAGAAACACATGTTTTGTAATTTCAAATGGACGAGCTGATAAGTAACCAAGACAACGACGTTCATCGAAATCAAAAACCGATATACAATGTACAGAAAAATGTATCTTATGTGTGTGCCAAAATATATTGAAATCAGACTTAAACTGTAGGAGGAGTAGAATTTTGAAATTAAACATACACTTCTAAAAGTATTTCACAGAAATTTCTTTTTTTAGTGACCATGGCAACATCGTTCATCAAAATCAAAACCCGATACAAAATTATGTATCTAGTGTACAGGGGCCCGTTTCACAAAGCTTACTTAGGACTAAGTTATATCTTAGGAAAGAACTTTTTCCTAAGTTCATTACTTATCCGTTTCACTAACCTCGTCTTACCAGGGGACTACCAGTATATGGATGATTGTGTTGTTAAAACTGGTTTACTTTACATAAAATTACTAGGATTTTAAGAATTGACAAAGATGTGTAAAATTAGTCCCAAAAATAGCATGCTATAAACGCGATGTCTGTGTTCAAAAAATGCATATGAAATGAACCATTATTATATATACATGTCCATATATGTTTTATCTACATTTAACAAATCAGTGGAGGGGGGAGGAAAGATATTAACCCAGTTAACCCCCCACCCCCACCGTTGTTTCTGCAGTCATGAGAATACAACTAGTCTTCCCCTGTTTCCGCTTAAGTTAAATGACACTCCACTTTTTCAAATTTTCGACTGAACGAATAATTATTATATGTCGTGTAACAGAGTGATTGGTTCCACTGTCCCTTTCTGACCTTAGTTATGCATGGAGATTTTAATTGATAGATTTCCCTCATCAACTTCTATATATTAATATTGCCATATATGAAGTGGCGAATTTCAGATTTTTTTCTGGAATGACATTCTTATTTTATACATAAGCACGAGGGCTTTACACAATTAGCACGGACAGCTAGCGTGGAAGCAGTCATTCGTAAAGAATTTTTTTTTTAAAAAGTAATGATTATACTACGAATGTATTCGCTACAAAACAGTCGTTCTATAATTCCATATACTAATTTAAAAGTGAAGAAGTATAGTTAAAGTATAAATAAAACCACAGTACGTCTGATACCTTTATAAAGAACAAAAAAGGGGGAAGGGGGTTGAAGGTGTGTGCATGTGTGTGCTCAGTTCCAGGAGGGAACTTGTGAAAATTAAAGCAGCTTTCTGACAACGTTGATTATCTAAAAACTTCTGTCCATTTCCTTAGAAAGTTAGGGGTAAGCCTAACCTCAAACCCCTCTCCTTTTCAAAGTGAAGTTTATTTGTTACCTTGACTCAAACTGAAGATATTACTCATACTAACGTCCTTCTAAAAGTATACTAAAGAGTTGTAGATGGTATGGAGTGGAGAGAAAGTTATTTTATTAGTTTCTAAAGGCACAAGTTAAGAAATGTCTTAGGAAAAAATTAAGATAAGAATGTTTCGTGAAACAGCTGGGACAGATCTTAGGAACGTCCTAAGTTATAACTTAGGCATATCTTAAGTTATGTCTTACGACATATCTTAGGAAACGTTTGTAAAACAGGCCCCTGGTTGTCTATTTGTGTGCCAAGTCATATTGAAATCAGACCAAAACAGTAAGAGGAGTCGCATTTTGAAAAAAAATGTTGACGGACAGGTGGACGGACAGATTGATATAGCATAAGCTCTTCTGGTGTCTGACCAGTATAGCTAAAAATTGATCGTACCATAAGCATGTTCATGAATGTCGAGTGATTTGTGAAATGTGGACACCATATGCATGTGATAGTGAATGGAATAGAAGTGACGTTCAGATTGGGTTATTGAAACTGTGTTAAACGTCGTCGACATGTTGAAATATCGAGCTGGAGGTCACAGCAATTTTTTTTTCTTATACACATTTATGAAATGTTTTAAAAACTTCCACTTCATATAAATTATACAAGAATAGGTCTGCTTATAAATAACGGGACACAGTTGGTACTCATGGTAATTCCAACAGATTGTTGGAAGTCCTGCTCTCTTAAAACTACATATCATGTAAATGTTGTCAATCAAAAAGTCAAACAGAGTACAATCAGAATGTTTTGAAGAAATTATTTTACTAATGACCTATTACAAGGTAAGTAAATTTACGAGTTTCATTTTGATAACTGTCGATAATGTCAAAATGACTAGAATTTATTTTAAGGAATGGTTGTTAGGTCACCTGAGTCAGGTGACCAATTGTTATCCGTTTTTGTCTGTCGTCGTGCAGTGTGCTTCGTTTGTCGTGTGTTAACATTTGAACGGGGGGGGGGGGGGGGGGGGGGGGGCCTGAGGGGTGGGCTAAAGGGGTAAAGATTATTGCAATCTTTAAAAATCTTCCTCTTTATTCCAGGACATCAAACAGTCAAACTGTTGGCATTTTGTAATGAGCATTGAGTCCTCTACCAAAATTGTGAGATTCATGGCCCCAGGGTCAGGGGTTCTAGTGCTAGGGCGGGGCTCAATAGATTATAGAGTGAAAATGCATTATGTCTTTGAAAATCTACTCTGCTCTTGGGCATTACAGAAACTAACAAAGTACATAGGTTTGTTAAATAAGGTTGCCTCTTCCAGAATTGTGAATTTCATGTCCACAGGGTCAGGGGATCTACTGTTACGGCATGGCTAAATAGATTATATAGTCAATATGCATAATTTCTTTGAAAAGTTTCTTCTCTGCTCCTGGGTATTAAACAAACTAACCAAGTACATATAGTTTTGATGAGCAAGAATTTCTCTTCCACAATGTTGAATTTCATGGCCCCTGTGTCGGGGGTTCTGGATTTCGGGCGGGGCTCTATTGAGTATAAAGTGAAAATACAATTAATTCCTTGAAAATTTTCTTTTCTACTCCTGGGTATTAAACTAACTAAGAACATGACCCCTGGGTCGGGGGTTCTGGATTTAGGGCGGGGCTCTATTGATTATATAGTAAAAATACCTGAACTCTTTAAAAACTCTTCTCCTCTGCGCCTGTGTATTAAATAAACTTGCCACAAGACATCGCTATGTTGAATAAACCTGTCTCTTCCATAATTGTGAATTTCATGGCCCCAGGTTCAGCGGTTCTGGTGTTAGGACTGCTCTGTTGATTATACATATGCATGTATTAATTGATTGTATATTGTTTATAAACGTCCCTCTCTCGAGTTTTTCACTCATATGGAGACACCACCACTTGCCAGTGGAGAACTACAAATTTTGTCCTACACTCGGCACTCGGGCCATTGAGCAGTGAGGGATCTTTTTCTTACTACATGTAGCACCTACTGCGACAGGGGACCTCGGTTTATATCTCTTACGTCCCAGAGTGGGATTCGAATCCGCGCGGTAAGGATCAACTCCTTACTTCGCGACTCTAGAGCTGATGCTCTAACCACTGCGCCACGCGGGCGGCCTCTATTGATTATAAAGTGAAAATGCATAAATTCTTTAAAATCTTTTCATTTGCTCCTGGGAATTAAACCAATGAACTACGTACATGTACATAGTTATGATGAGGAAGGATATCTCTTCCAAATTTGTGAATTTCAGGGCCCCAGGCTCATGGGTTCTGGTGCAAGGGCTCTAATTACTATATAATGAAAATACAAGAATTCTTTGAAAATCCTTTCTTTTGCTCCTGGGTATTATGTCAATGATATAAGTACATATTTATGGTAACAAGTAAAATTGATGCAAAGCATCAAATCGAGCGCAAACAAAATTTAGCATTAAAAAAATCTTTCACAATTTTCAAAGCGTCCATGCAAGGAAAACACGTCAAGATATTCAAAGGTGATTGTCATCAAATTGAAGATGTAGGCCTCTCAAGATGTACCTGTGCATGCCGATACCCTGGATCTTGGTCACGTGATAATGTCCATGGTTTCTGTAGAGTAGTATAGACTATGCTGCAAGAAGTCGCGGTGCAAAATGTAGATAACATATCTTTGTGTCATTTGCAGCTGTAGAGCATATTCAAAACAATTTACACTAGTTTGAAAAAAAAATCAATTCTTATTCACCATGCACTTTTATCACGCCGTTATTATCCGGAAATTCTTGACGATTTCCTTTCAAATCTTATACACTCCAAGGGTGGGGAGTTCCTATTGTAAACTCTTTTTATATAACCATAAACATGATAAATTATCAATTATCTGATAAGAAATGATAATGAAATATAATAACAACAATTAATACTTAGTTTTTAAAATATTTTACTCAAGGTTTTTACTTATCATTTAAGAATTAATTTTACCGAAATTATTAAAAATAACGTCTAAAAATAAATTAATGCTTTGAAATCTGCTCTTTGATATTAATCAACCATTTATGATGAAATAAAATTTATGATAAAATCAACATCCGATTTCAGCTACTTCACGAAAATGGTGTTTTACCGAACTTTTAGAGTTTTTCCTTAATATATGATAATAATATATGAGGAGTAAAGAAAGTAGCTTGGCTGAAATTTTACGAGAATCCGCTATGTATCTTCGTATGAATTTTAATGAAGCTTAGGAATCCGGTAAATATGTTGCTTTTGAATGAAATATCTGGAAAACAGTATTCAAGGTCAAAAGTCCTTTAAAAATCAATTACAATATTTATGATTAAAGCAAAATGAGCTGCATGTTTGACATCGGAAAAAAATGTTACAAATTTGTAATGAACTATTCAATGGCAGAAAAATAGAACTTTTATAAACTTTTGTTGTTCATATTTGCTATGAAAGAACTTTTTATACGCATTGATTGAAGCAAAATTGAATTATTGTCGTCCTGTACAATAATGATTTGTTATAAAAAATACTGTATATTCAGTTGTACAGAAATACTTCTTCTGAAACATTTTCAAACTTAATTTTGGTTTTATTCATCATAAGGGTTTAGATTACATACAGATTAATCATAATAACACATTTTACCAGCAAAATAAAATTCTCAAGAATACAGCTCATATTGCTTTAAAACTGGCATAAATAACTCCTCTTTACTGGAGGCATACGTGTATATTAATCCTTTCACTTGGATTTATAAGGTGTACTTTTAAACCAAGCTACGAAAGGGATTGAGTTTATTTCCAACTCTGTAAAAGTGCGCGTGACAATTTTGCCAAAACAGGAAATGATTTGAAATTCGTTATTCTAAACTTGCCAAAAACTAGAGGTACTGTGAGCAATGGGCTCACTAAATGATACCCCCCGCCTCCCATATGAATAAAATGGCAGTGTCCATGTTTTGCTCTGGAAAATCCAAAATATATGTCAGATCAAAAAGTAAAATAGGAGGTGCACAATGGCAATATGTAATAAAGATTCTGTGAAAGTTTCTTTAAATTTCCTTCAGCGATATGAGAGGAGTTGCGGATAAGAGATGGGTACCCCAAAGCGTAACAGACGGACGGACGTACAGACGGACGGACGAAAATACCGATTACTATATACCCTCCCGCTGGAAAAAAAGAAATTCAGAATATTTAAAATTGCTGATTTATATCTTTAAAAATTTAATTTTGGTCAATGTATTTAATTGTATCATAAAACTTTTTAAAAATTGAGAGAACTGCCAAATTTTAATTTTTTTTTGTATCATGCATATTTGTACAAAGAAGGATAACTCTTCACATTTGGGTAATAACATTCAGAAAGAGAAAATTTCTTTAACTAGTATGTCTATTTCAAGAATTATTTCAGCTATTAAAAAAATAAATAGAGAAACTATAAAAAAAAAATCATAGAAAAGCATTCTGGAGTAATAATCATTATAAAAGCATTCTCATTTTTCATCATAGTGTTAAATTATTGATTTTTGTCTGTAACGTTGATTGATGACGTCACAACTGTATCAAAACAAAAATTAAGAGAATGTGATGACGGCGCTGCTTGTATCCAGATAATTGTGTTTTAGAGGAAAATACTTTATAAATTGTTTGTGATTTATTTGAGAAAAGGAGCATTGATCAGGTGTACTGATTTCAAAGCCGTATGTTTTTCTTTACTGAAGACAAGAAGCCGTGTCCTTATGTAAGTCAGGATTTCCTCTGATATTCTTGAAAAAAAAATCAAAGTATGCAAATATAAGTAATAAACAACGATTATTCAGTGAACATGGCATTATGAATAGCAATAGCTCTGCTGGCATATTTTCCATGATGCGCTAGCGCGCATCATGGAATATGTCAGCAGAGCAATTGCTATTCATAACGCCATGTTCACTGAATAACGTTGTTTATTTCTTAAATGTTGAAAAAAAAAGCAGTAAATATATGACAGTAAACATGTTTTTATCTATTTTTTTTTTTCTCGATAACAAAAAGAAAAATAAAAGTACTGAATATCTAATTGCAATAAATTAACATTTAAGAGTTGAACCTCTCGAATTTCTAAGGAAGATGTAATTATAAAAAAGAGTTAGCCAGTGATAGTTTATAGTTAACATTAAGTATATTATAAAGAAAACAGTGCTACAGACTGCATATAAATAAGCAATGTGTTATTTTATTACAGATATTAACTTCACCAATCAATCATAACAAATAACACAAAAACTCTTATTTCAGAATAAAGCAAGGTATGCAGAAAATTTCCCCCATTAATCAGCATCCAGTGCTCAGTGCCGTTCTACATTTACTTGAGATATCAAAATAATTATCACGGTCTCACTATACTCACGGTTTCAGACAGCTCTTAAACATGAAAAACTTAACTTGAATTTGTACATGTGCAATAATATCCTCTTTAAATATCATTATACCCCCCGCTTGAAAAGCGGGAGGGTATATAGTAATCGGTATTTCCGTCCGTCCGTCCGTCTGTTACGCTTTGGGGTACCCATCTCTTATCCGCAACTCCTCTCATACCACTGAATGAAATTTGATGAAACTTTCACAGAATCTTTATTACTTATTGCCATTGTGCACCTCCTATTTTACTTTTTGATCCGACACATATTTTGGGTCTCCCGGCCACAGGAAAACATGGACTTTTTCACCAGTTAAAACCATATGGGAGGCGGGGAATATCATTTAGTGAGCTCATCGCTCACAGTACCTCTAGTTTGTAGAAGTGTCACTTAAAGACGAAAGATAGTACTAATTGCCGATTCATTTACATTTGTTTGTTTTTAACGTATTTTTGAGAATTGTTCTCTGAAATTGAGACGTCATCATCTGCCTATGAGCATTTTGCTAAAAAGATAAAATTGAGAAGTCATCATCTGGCTCATCTTCGCTAGCCAAGGTGACGATCCACGGTGTTTCTCTATTCATATTCATATGAATAGAGAAACACCGTGGATCGTCACCCTTGGCTAGCGAAGATGCCGCATTACCAAATATTTACTTTTGATCTTGCATATTTATGTTACCCCCGCTCCGAAGATGAGGGGGTATACTGTTTTACCCTTGTGTGTCTGTCCGTAACATATTTTGACGCAGTTTCCTCAGCAACTACTCATCATGGATGCTTGAAATTTTAGCACATGTCGTATGGTGGAATTCATTATTTTTAAAATCCAGTGTCAACTTCCTGTTTATCTTTGCATCTGTCCGAACCATACATATTTTCCTAACAGTTTTCTCAACAATTACTCATTGCAGATGCTTGATTTTCTAGCACATTCTTTTGCGAGGCATACCATGTGGTGGGATTCATTTTTGTTCAAATAGGATGTCAACTTTCTGTTAATCCATGTCTGTCCGTACCATACGTAAAAGTTATTCGTCGCACTTTTCTCAGCTACTTATCATTGCAGATGCTTGAAATTTTATCATACCCTTTGCCGAGTCATGTCATATGGTGGGATTCATTTTTGTTCAAATCCGTTGTTGAGGGACCAGGCAAAATTTATCAAAATGATGGGACCGGTACAAATAGGCATGGGACAATGAGTTTTTTTCATCGAAAAAAACCATGGGTCTAAAACATTTTTAGTATTAAATACCCATGGGACACAAACTTTTTTTCAATAATTAACAGTATTTTACCCAAGAGAAATATTCATTAAATTGAAAAAAATTTTTTTTTTTCAAAAAAAAAAAATCTATTAAAAAAAATTCATATCTTTAAAACTCAAACGAAGGCAAAAGAAACATGAATCTTCAATTAATGGGAAATATTACAAAGTGACAAGCATTGCTAACAAGGATTATGAAAATGAACAGAAGTTTAAATACCGAAGTTTAAAATATCTGCAATCTGAAAAAAAAAATCCTTAGATTTGTTGCAATAATCTCATTATTATCAAGATGTACCCGGGTTAACCATGGGGCAATAACTTTTTTATAAGTCTCTAAAAGCATGGGACAGATATTTTTTTTAATACGAGTGTCATACTTTTTTGAAATAAGAATTTTGTTTTGTACTGGTCCCATCATTGTGATAAATTTTGCCTGGTCCCTGACTTCCTCTTTATCTATATATCTGTCCGTAACTGAACTAATGTATATAAACATGATAGTGTATATGCACATCAGAGCTGTGGATCCCGTGGGGATCCGGGTTAGAATAGGTCCTCAGTACCCCCTTGCTTGTCGTAAAAGGCGACTGAATGGGGCGGTCCTTCGGATGAGACCGTATAAACCGAGGCCCCGTGTCGCAGCAGGTGTGGCACGATAAAGATCCCTCGCTGCTCAATGACCCTAAGTGCCGAGCATAGGCCCAAATTTGCAGCCCTTCACCGAAGAAGGCAGGGCATATTGCTTTGCTGCTGTCTGTCAGTCGGTCTGTCGGTCAACTTCGTTTCCGTTCATTTTCTTCGCAACCGTTGCACATACTGAAATGAAATTTGGTATACAGATACACCACATACATATCTAGGACAAGTTCTGTTTTGGGTACGATCGAATCATTTTTGACAGAGTCATGCCCCTTGGACTTAAAGAAATTTCAATTAATTTCAGTTTCCGTTCATTTTCTTCGCAACCATTGTACATACTGAAATGAAATTTGGTATACAAATATTACATAAATATCTTGGTCAAGTTCTGTTTTGGGTACGTACGATCGCACTATTTTTGACAGAGTTATGCCCCTTGGACTTAGAAAAATTTCGATTATTTGCAGTTTCCATTCATTTTCTTTGCAACCGTTGCACATACTGAAATGAAATTTGGTATACAGATATGTCACATTAATATCTTGGTCAAGTTCTATTTTGGGTACGATCGCACCATTTTTAACAGAGTTATGCCCCTTGGACTTAGAAAAATTTCGATTATTTGCAGTTTCTTTTCATTTTCTTGCAACCGTTGCACATACTGAAATGAAATCTGGTATACAGAGATATCACATTAATATCTTGGTTAAATTCTGTTTTGGGTACGATCGCACCATTTTTGACTGAGTTATGCCCCTTGGACTTAGAAAAATTCCAATTTTTTGAAGTTTCCGTTCATTTTCTATACAACTGTTGCACATACTGAGATGAAATTTAGTATACAGATTTATCAGATGAATATCTAGATCGAGTTTTGTTCTGGATACAATCTCGCCATTTTGCACAGAGTTATGCTCCTTGGACTTAGAAAAAATTTCCAGTTATTTGCAGTTTCCTTTCATTTTCTTTCCAGAGTGTGCACATGCTGAAATGAAATTTGATATACAGATTTATCAGATGACTATCTTGGTCAAGTTCTGTATTCGGTACAATCGTGCGGTTCTTGACAGAGTTATGCCGTTTTGGACTTGGAAAAATTCCAATTTGGGGGGAGGGGGGTCATAATTAATATACATGTATTAACAATATGTGTTCACAATTCACTCTGTTTTCCAATCTTCTTTGGAACAATCTCAGATCTGCTCTTATTTGACGCCACTTCATGCTTATTATAAAAGGAAGGAAAACAGATGAAATGTTTATTCTTGTACGTCAATGAAATTAGATTCTCTTTATTTTTTTACTACTTGATTATTTTAAAACTTTTGCAATAAAATACTAAATAAAATGCTAATACCTCTGTTGAAGAAGTCTTAAGAACCCTTTTGTGAAGTAATGGCGGTGGAGCCTCCACCGCCACCCTCTGAGGTTGAAGTGGCCCCTGGGGTAGTAGTCTTTTTTGATTCTGTACCTTTGGATTTTTTTTTTTAAAATAGTGAAATTGAAGTTTATCTGTTAATATGTAAAAACTAGATGCTGTCATGAGACAGTAATACCCGCACTAAGGTGTCTGTCTCTAATTACACACTCCTACATATTGGGCTCACAGGTACTTGTGGACAGGACCCCCCCCCCCCCAATATATGACCCCTACCTTGTAAAATTTTTTTTTTTACAATTTATATTTATTACACTTCCTTTTCAAATATACAATGCGAAAAATTGAGTTAAAACTCCAGATAACCGTTCCGTACAAAAAATACCCCTCTATACATAATAAGGGAGAAAGGTATGCAACTCCGGTTTGTTGACATTTTACCTTCGTGGTATTTCTGTGTTTAAAAAAATACTTTTATTTCAAATCAACTCGAAATGCCGGTTCACGCTGTCTCTACATACATTTTAGTTTTTGATTATGCTATTACAGTGGCTTTGCGTCTCGTAAGAATCCCACAATTTATCCTCAAACACGATCTTAGCTGGCAGTATGATTTTTCCCTCAGTAAAAGCAACGGAAGTAATGAAATCGCGACACCTACGAAAAGGCAGATAACTCGCGCGGAGAACGTCTGATGTTCCGAATGTTTAAAGCATTACGATAACTCCCGAGGACGGGCACTTTTGTTTTACGCGCGTTATTCAAAGAATAAAAAACAGTGAAAATCAGAATGACCGACTCATCACATTATTTAATTAACTGGATCAACGAGAATATTGAGGAAGGGGACGAAAATGAGTATATTGAACTTGCAGATATAAAAAATAAGTGTGTCAATTGTAAAATAACAAGTACAGCAATTGCCAAAATTATTAGCCAATTTTTTAGAAATGTGAATGTAAAAACTGGACGCTCAAAAACTGACTGGTGTAAATTGACCAAAAAATACTATGGAATTCACTGGAAAAATACAGACTTAAAAATATCATTCAATGAAGTAAAAGTCCCTGATGATTTCTTTATCATGGCAAAACAACAATGCTACTTAAAAGTTGGTCACTTGACAAGCACTGTAGTTAATGGAAGCCAGGTCCTCATTGAAATAACACTTAATTCTGATTCTACATGGAGTCTTTTCACTATGGGATCAGTTATTAACCCAGTTGACCTTGGACTTGATAAGACATATAACTCTATGACAATTTTTGAAATTGTAAGAAAGTTGCGGTACTGTGATGGTGTACAAAGTGTTGTTCCATCTAAAAACAAAACTTCAAAAATTTATGTAGAGCATGTATCAAAGCTAGGTGATGAAAACAGCCCTATCTCTGTGCGGTACAGATCAAAGTCCTGTACAAAAGTGTTGCCCTTTAAAACATCAACACTGGCATCAAACTCCTGCCCTCCATGTAAATATCTCAACCAACTCCCAAAAAATAAACAGGTTGACATACCTAATCCTTCTAATTCATCTCTTAATGAAAAATCATTCACTGTAAATAAGCAATCAGATGTGGAACTTAATGAAGAAGATCACACAGACATGCACACAATCTTTAATTCATTATTCCCACAATGTACAGAGAAAGTTAAATCATTTTTGATGTCCCAAAAATTGGCTTTGGAGAGACATCCCAACGGACGGAGGTGGAATCAAGATATTGTCCGGATGTGCCTCACTTTGTGGTGTAGAAGCCCACGGGGGTATGCGGAACTAAGAAGTAGCAATTTCCTTGTACTTCCTTCGCAAAGGTTGCTGCAGAGATACAAAAACATCATTCACCAAGAAGCGGGCATCCACTCCAGCATGTTGCACTGGATGGCCAGTGATGCAAAGATGAAGAACCTGCCTCCAGAGGGTTTCGAAGGGGGGTTGATATTCGACGAGATGGCTCTTCAACCCGACCTGCAGTTTAAAAAAAAAGACGGTGATATACAATTGATAGGGTTTACAGAGTGCACCCCCGAATCAGTAATATTTGACCAAATTAAAACAAATAAGAAAGAAAGGACAATGGCCACTCATGTCTTGCAGTTCATGTTTTTGGGCTTCACAGGATTCAGGTTTCCCTTTGCTCATTTTCCTTCTGCCACAGCCTCTGGTCATGAATTGTACCTACTTTTGTGGAAGGCTGTAAATATGTTGCTAAATTTTGGTTTTAAGGTCCAATATATTAGTACTGATGGCGCCCAAACAAACCGAGACCTCTTCAATCTCTTACTGCCTGATTTTAAAACAGTAGACCCAGTTACTTGCTCTTTCAAGAACATTTACTCCTTTGATAATTCTAAGATTTTTTTTATCATGGATATATCACATGTCATAAAAAAGATTAGAAATAACATTCTGAAAAGTGGGTCAGAAAAACACTGCACAAGACATCTAAAGGTTGGGGATAAATTCATTGAATGGAACCATTTCAAACAAGCTTATTTGTGGGATATCTCATCTCATCCCTTCCCTGTTCATAACAGCCTTACCCAAGAACATTTGTTTCTGAATTCAGAGGCAAAAATGCGCAATCATCTAGCAGAACAAGTGCTTAACAGTGATATGCTGCATTTGATGGAATTGTACAAGAACTTTCTAGGAAGCAATGGTACTAAGCTGGATGCTACTATTGACCTCTTAAGATCCACAAGCGTATTGATTAAAAATTTTAGAGACCATAGGCCAATTACTGAATGCACAGATGAAAGACTTACAGAAAATCATGACGCACTGGACTGGTTTGTTAACTGGGAAAGGAGCATTCAAGAGGATGAATCTGTGAAGAACAAAGAAAACTCTTTAATATCATACCAAACACGACAGGACATTGTCTCGGCTATTTTGGGGTTTGAAGAACTTTGTGTATATAAATTAAAAAAATCTCATGCATCCATCATTCCTAGCAGGTTAAACAGTGATATTGTTGAAAATACATTCTGCCAACAGAGAACTCTCCACAATGGAGCAAACACACATCCTACATACCTTGGATACTGTCACTCTTTAAACTCTGTGATTTTGGGACAAACTTCAATTTCCAGAAAGTCCAACACCGGTGGAGAATGCGCTACTTTGCCACAAACTTGTCCACTGCCAAAAAAAGTAATATCATATTTATGTAAAATAATTACATAAAAATTTAATTACAGTGCATACATAACATTCAGGTCTTTGTCATATTATAGCAAATTATCTAGAAAAAAAATGATAAAAAATTTTGTTTTTTTTACCTCTTTGTTTACCTCTCCCTTTTCCTTTCCTTCTAGAAGTCCTATTCACTTTTGCTTGACTTGTTTCAGGTTCTGAAAGAACAGGTGCAGAATCAGGAGGTTCAACAGTAATTGGAGACTGGTTAACTCCACTGGGCCCTGGGATATCAGGTTCAACAGGGGCTGTCAATATTTCAGAATGTTCCAATTTCATTATGTTTTCTTTAATCACTTCAATTATGTCTATCTTTTTCTTTCTTTCAGATACTTTGACTTTGAGATTTTTACAAATCTGAATCAAGATTTGCTTGGTAAATTGATTTTCTTCCAAAAATTTGTCATTCTATATAAGCTCAGATTTCAGTCTCAGAAATGAAGCTTGTTTATTTTCAGACTGATCTTCAATGTAAAACTTCATGTTAAATGTCTTAGGAGTTTTTTTTGTCCTCTTGATAACTTTTTTGCGAAGAGCTTCCCCTTTTTCCTTTTTTAAATGTGCCAAATAATCCTTCCTGAACTGACTAAGGTTAACTTTCAGGAAGAGTGTAATTACATGTTGAAAAGATTGAAGGCTCAGTTCACATGAGCTTACCATTCCACATAGAAGCTTGGAAATATCTGAGTCCATTTCTTCTTCTGTACTGTGTTTTCTGGAATCTATAACACACTGAACCCACATCTGAAATAACTCTAAATTGTTAGATAATTCAGTTTTTGCTTTGTCAAATAAAAATTTCCCAACATGCACTAATTTTTCATGTGTGAGCATTTGGCGACAAAGTAACTCTAACTTTTGAAAAAACTTGAATGTCGAATCAGAAATGTTAATCAGACTTCCACGTGCATTTTGTTTACGTTTGGTTTCATCTAAACTTCCAGGATCACATGACGACATTTGTAATTCCTCATAAGAACAACATAATGAGTTGTAAATTGTCATTTCATTTTGATACATTTTCAAATTCATCTCTTTTCCTTTAGCAAAAATTGAATTTTGTATTTTCTTTGATGTGTTGTGTTTTAATTTTGCCAGCACATATCCACTAACATAACGCAGCTTGCCTCTTCCACTGGTATCAAGTTCACATTCTGCTGCTGGTTTTTTCAATGGTATGGGATCAGACAACTGGAGATGAGGAGTCAGACTGAGAAAGAAGTTTTCCTCCAAGTGAAAAAGAATGGATGTCATAAGTCTACAATAAGGTCCATTCAAGTCCTGGTGATAAAACTGCAAAAGATTCATAACACTTTGTTCAAACTCATCTGAATTTAAGTACTTATTAAATGTTGTAAAGAAGGTATTTCTGTTTGCTTGGGTGAATTTGGTTTTACCCTCGGGAAATGAATGCAGTCCAATGTTTTCAATTTCAGACCACTGATTTTCAAACCATTGGTCAAACTTGTAAAAGTTTTTGTAAATAGCATCTTTGAAATTCATCATGTCATTTTCTACAGGGGTGTCTTTAAATTGCTGTAACACACTTTCAAGTGCAATTCTAGAAGCTGAGTGTGATTGTTCATGAAAAGAAGAATGTGGCATAGCAGGTCGTTCATCATCATCAGGGTCAAGCATGTTTAAAATTTCTAAATTTTCTATTTCTGATTCTGAAAAATCAGAGTCAAATTCAAAGTTTTTTAAGTTGCAGAGGGTGGGTGGATTTTCATTGCCGTCACTATCTTCAGAGTCTTCTTCATTTTCTTGTTTAGAGTTTATGCAACAACTCAGATCATTTTTTACATCACCGATTGATAGACTTTCATAAAATCTATAGACATGGTTAGGGTGTTTCTTGCATAAATGTTTTTTAAAGTTTAAAACTTTTAATCCACGGACTGACACAGCTCTCCCTATGGCAACGCCAAGCTGACCGGGTTGAATACAATGCTGGCAATTTACAATTACATTTTCAAGTGTCATGCCTTGTGATTTATGAATGGTAATGGCATAAGCCAATTTCAAAGGTAGCTGAACACGTTTTGCCAATACTCTTTTGTCTACAGGGTCAAATGTGGTAAAGAAATGAGGAGTAATGTTCACAAAGACTGGTTTATTATTAATTTCAAACAAAACATCAACTGACTTTTCATGAAGGTGTAATACATGTCCTCTTAGTCCATTAACCAATGTGGAACTGATATTTTTTAACAACATGATTGGGCATCCTATCTTCAGACCCAAGTTCTTTGGAGCAAGAAATTTGTTCAGATAATGCTGTGAGCCTTCATCAATACTAGTATATACTTTGAGGTCACCGGGCACAGTAAGTAATTTATTGTAATTAAACATATCAGTGTCCAAGTTACGTGCAAACAATTGAATACACTGTTCTTCATTCTCAATAGGGCGATTTAAGGAATTTAGGATTGCTGCACTATGATCAGACAGCTCACCTCTCTCAAGTTCATTAATGCAGGTAATGAGTTCGGGATTGTCCTGTCTGTGTACCACATTCAAATTTATTTTGTGTGTAAAAAAATCAGAAAACCATGATGCTTTGAAACAGTGGTTACCTGGGTCACCATGAAGCTCACTTGACACTGGTGGTAGTTGAAAAAAATCGCCAACCAATATAACCTGAATTTTTCCAAATGTAAAATTATTATTTCTGATGTTTCTACATATGAATTCTACCTGAGACAGTATTTTGGAACTTATCATCGAAATTTCATCAATAATTAAAGTTTCAACTTGCTGGATATTGGTTTTGGCACTTAAAAATCGTTCATCGGTATTTAAAAGATGAAGAATTTCTTCGTTAAGATATTTTCCATCTTCAATTCCCGACCACCTGTGCAATGTTTGAGCTGATAAATGGCCATAATGAGTGGCAGCAATGCCTGTTGAACAAACTACTGATACTTTTTTTCCCTGCGATTCACGTAAGTTCTTCACTATTTCTTTAATAAGAAATGTTTTCCCAGTCCCTGCCTGGTCTGTAATGACTAAATTGTGCCCACTTACAGATAAATCATATGCTGTTCTCTGGTCCTCGTCCATGTTGTCAGTTCAAAACAAAAGTGCCCGTCCTCGGGAGTTATCGTAATGCTTTAAACATTCGGAACATCAGACGTTCTCCGCGCGAGTTATCTGCCTTTTCGTAGGTGTCGCGATTTCATTACTTCCGTTGCTTTTACTGAGGGAAAAATCATACTGCCAGCTAAGATCGTGTTTGAGGATAAATTGTGGGATTCTTACGAGACGCAAAGCCACTGTAATAGTATAATCAAAAACTAAAATGTATGTAGAGACAGCGTGAACCGGCATTTCGAGTTGATTTGAAATAAAAGTATTTTTTTAAACACAGAAATACCACGAAGGTAAAATGTCAACAAACCGGAGTTGCATACCTTTCTCCCTTATTATGTATAGAGGGGTATTTTTTGTACGGAACGGTTATCTGGAGTTTTAACTCAATTTTTCGCATTGTATATTTGAAAAGGAAGAGTAATAAATATAAATTGTAAAAAAAAAATTTATTTGGGGGGGGGGGGGGGGGTCCTGTCCACAAGTACCTGTGATTGGGCTTTCCAAGGAAAAAGTCATATATTTACACTGAACATGTATTCGTCAAATTGAGTATGAAATTCTCAGACCCTGTTACTATGTGACCTATGACTCAGAGCCTATTATATGTATTTTGTATGCTTAATTCATTACCAGTTTAAAAAAAAGAATTTAATTAATGATGTAAATTAGAATTTGATGAATGTTTTTCTTATAATTGGAACTTTTTAAATTTACTAATACCCCCCCCCCCCAACCCCGACACCACAAACACTCCGCACGTACGTTTTTTTTTAAATAGGTAAGATGTAAAAGTTATGTTAAAAAAAAATTCTGCATCACATTTTCTCAAAAATTACTGGGCCAATTTCAACCAAACTTGGCACAAAGTATTCTTAGGTAAAGGGGATTCAAGTTTGTTCAAGTGAAGGGCCACGCCCTTATTCAAGAGGAGATAATTAAGAAATAATGAAAATATGTGACCTATGACTCAGAAAATTCATTACCAGTTTAAAAAAAAGAATTTAATTAATGATGTAAATTAGAATTTGATGAATGTTTTTCTTATAATTGTTTACTATTTTTTTTTTTAAATAGGTAAGATGTAAAAGTTATGTTAAAAAAAAATTCTGCATCACATTTTCTCAAAAATTACTGGGCCAATTTCAACCAAACTTGGCACAAAGTATAAAAGGGGATCTTCTCAATAACTTCTTCTCAGAACCACTGTGCCAGGAAAGATGAAACTTTTAGGGAGGCATCCTCAGGTAGTGTAGAATCAAATTTGTTCAAACCATGACCCTTGGGGGTAGGGCGGGGCCACAATGGCCGATCAAAGTTTTACATAGAAATGTATAGGTAAATTCTATAAAAATCTTCTCAATAACCAGTGCCAGGAAAGATGAAACTTACAGTCCTCACAAATCATGAACCCCGGGGATAGGGCGGGGCCACAATGGCCGATCAAAGTTTTACATAGAAATATATAGGAAAATTCTTTAAAAATCTTCTTCTTAAGAACCATTGTGCCAAGAAATATGAAAATAATAGGGAAGCATCCTCAGGTAGTGTAGATTCAGGTTTGTCCAAATCATGACCCCGGGGGTAGGGCAGGGCCACAATAGCTAATCGATGTTTTTCATAGAAATATATAGGAAAATTATTTAAAAATCTTCTTCTCAAGAATAACAGAGGCATGAATGATCATATTTTTATGTAAGTATCCTCAGGTAGTGTAGATTCAGGTTTATTCAAATCATGACCCCTGGGGGAGGGCGGGGCCAAAATGGCCGATCAAAGTTTTACATAGAAATATATAGGTAAATTCTTTAAAAATCTTCTTCTCAAGAATAGCAAAGGCATGAATGATCACATTTTTATGGAAGCATCCTCAGGTAGTGCAGATTCAGATTTATTCAAATTATGACCCCTTGGGGGTAAGGCGAGACTTCAATGGCCGATCAAAGTTTTACATTGAAATTTATATGAAAATTCTTTAAAAATCTTCTTCTCAAGAATAGTAAAGGCATGAATGATCATATTTTATGGAAGCATCCTCAGGTAGTGTACAATTTGTTTCACATTTTCTATAGGGCGAGGCCAAAATGTTAAATCATGACCCCAAGGGGTAGGGCGGGGCCACAACATGGAATCCAAGTTTTACATAGAAACATGTAGAAAAAAATATTTAAAATTCTTCTTTTCAAGAATAGCAAAGCCATGATTAGTCCTGTTCATATGGAAGCATTCTTTGGTAGTGTAGATTCAGTTTTGTTCAAGTCATGACCCCTGGGGGTGTAGGGCGGGGCCACAATGTAAGTTTAAATGCGAAGGGCAATAAAGTCACAGGTAGTCAAAGAAATATGCAAGCATCCTTAGTTAGTGAAAATTCAAGTTTGTTCAGATCATACCCTCTGCCTTTTAAGGATTGGTTTAGACCACTATTGGGTTTAAACTTTTCAATTATAAACTGATTTCTGCTTTTTTCCTATCCACATTGCTCAGGTGAGCGATGTGGCCCATGGGCCTCTTATTAAAAGATGTCATAAATTTACTAGTATCACTAATTCATAATTATCTCCCTTTAGAAGGCGTGACCCTTCATTGAACAAACTTGAATTCCCGTCACCCAAGGATGTACTTTGTGGCAAGTTTGGTTGAAATTGGTCCAGTGGTTCTTGAGAAGAAAGATGAAA
Organism: Saccostrea cuccullata; assembly: GCF_032062105.1. NCBI lineage: Eukaryota > Metazoa > Mollusca > Bivalvia > Ostreida > Ostreidae > Saccostrea > Saccostrea cuccullata. Next base: position 34,131 of record NW_026939751.1, on the reverse strand, counting down.
ATGTGAAAAGTTTACGACAACGACGACGACAGACAACGGACAAATTTTGATCAAAAAAGACACTTTTAAAAAAAAAATTTATTTCAGTAATAACCTAAACAGAAAAAAGTTTGTATAACTTTATTGTCATAAAATTAACAATTGAAAAAAAGAAACATTTAGTACACAATTGTTGATGCAACACGGATTGTACACAATGCATTAACATTTTAAAAGGTAGGAAACAAAAAAAAGCTGGCTTGAAAGATTACTGTATAATTGTTCATTTGCGAATCTGGAATGTTGATAAATTGTAGATTGTAATACGTGTAGGCCAGGAAAAACTATACCTCTGCATAAATTAAATTGTTTGGAAGAATTGACATCGCTAAGTGAAAAGCTTTTAAGTTATTACTGGCACATCTCTTAGGTCTTTGAAATCCAGTTTTGTTCTTTTGGGGACCGAACTAGAAGTCTTCGCAATTCCAATACGATTCACATTTACTTAAGTGAACTCTTCTATGTAATCCTACATTACTATAAGGCCTCTGTGTCAAAAACATGAAAACATTCTAGCTTGTAAAGAGTGTTATAAAGATGTATATATTAAATTGCAATGTTCGAAGACAACGACTGTAAGCAGAGGCAATAATATACGTAAATAATTGTCTGAATGGCTCCACTCTGCAAGCTTCAATCCGAGGTTCTTTTGAAGACTCGAACGCATTTGACGTCTCCAACATACATGGTCTGAAAAGGAGATAATAAAAACGAACATTTATTACATTGTCGGACGATAAATGGTGTCCATCACCATTATCTAAGGTGGCAAAAAATCATGTGTATTGGCTAGCATTCTTTTCATTGTCACGTTTTCTTAAAGTAATAGTTTTGAAGAATTAATTCATTTTTTAAGCTAAATCTTCAGCTAGCTACTTTTTTTACGCCAGGTATGGAAAGAAAGGGACTTCATATCGCTAAATTGTCACGCTCTTCCAATAATCTTACACCATAGTAATAATGTTCATGATACCTTCCTCACCTGCACGAGTTCATCATTACTGATTTCTCTGATAAATTTCTGTGGTTTTCCTTTTCCTTCAGCGATAGGGTTTGCTTCTGTTATAATCTTGCCATTTTCCCAGCGAGACATGCACTGTAAAAAGCACTAGACGTGTATATGGTTTAAGAGATACCGACGTAATCTTTCTGTTGTAAAGGGCTGTTTAATTACGCTCTATGAATAATAAACAAATTTTGGGATAGAAGTAATTCAAACTTTCAAGAATTGTGAAGTGCAACTTCTTTGCATTTCTCTTAACAACCTAGACCTCCAAAACAGTGTAATTCTTTTGAAGTAAATTCACTATCTAATGGCTTATTTTATTATTTCAGATAGCTTTTTGAACCACTTTGAAGTATTCTGGATGAAGAAAATCTGATTAAGTCTCAAAATTTTATTACAAGTACCCTTTTTCCTTTATAATTGATTTTTTTTCTTAAAAGAATTCATGAAAGACAACAGCATATAACGTACATTCATCTCAAGACCCTCATAGTTTTGTTGGTAAGGTTCATCAAGCTTGAAGGAAATGACTTGATTGAAGAAGCTGACTTTAGACACGATATTGACTGTATCGTTCTCAATCTTTATTTCGATCACCGGGTTGGCAGCACCGGCCATTTTACGAAAAACCACATTGAGTCCTGTCGAATAAAACAGCATGATTTTTATCATTTACAGTCTGTGAGGCAATATAACACTGTTATTGGATAATGTCAAATATGTATGCTTTATGGTTTTTCTCATTCATAATTGATGGAAAAAGTGCCACAATTTACACCCACTCATACACTTCTTTTAATTGACACGTCAGTATAAAAGTTTGAATTGGCTTACCAATTTCAGACTGTGGTTGAAGTAGATAAGCTTAACATATTGATCAAACTTAATGACAATAGAAAGTACCCCTGTAGCACTATTGACTCTACCTTTGAAAGTTACATAACATTTGGGGTTGGCAGTTATTAACGGAAAAAATTTATCTAGTGTCTCAAAATATTTAAGTTACTGCAAAATGTCAATTCGTTTAGATAAATATGCCTTGAAGACTTCCTGTGGGTTTGTTTGTAATGATTAGATTTATTTTACATATTGATCATAAGGAGTAATGACGAAAGGCTGTTATGGCGAAAAAAAAATGAATGATGATGCAGACATTTTTTCAAGAGAACCGCAACAGTGGGTATTGGATATTAAGGAGTTAGTCAACAACCTATATAAAGACATAATTAGTTCGATGATCTGCACATTAGACAGATGGATCTAATAAGCGAAGTCTACTGAAATTAACATGAACAATTATATTCAATCTTTTCTCTCACAGTAGTTAAACGGCCATTAACAAATGGAATCCCTTGGCGCGTAAGAACCTTTAGCACAATGTTCTGTAAACACGCCAATATATTGCTATAATAATATTTTGTAGAAAGCCAATGTAGTTTAAGCGGTGGATTATCTTGTGGAAATTAGTGAATGTCAAAATGATAAATAAATTGGTTTATTAAAAAAACTAAACAGACATGGCAAACATTTCTAGACCGAAATTTCATTTATAAAATCCCGAGAACAAGAAGTATGATAGAACTTGATTACATGCAAAACGTTTCCTATTAACCCAAACACATTTCATTTCGTATGCAAGCTGGTAAAGTGACGTACACTGTACATGTGTAGACGGAGATAGAGACAACGGGAATCGTCCTAAAACAATGTTACCATGTGGGTTAATCTGGCTTAGTGATGATTTCCATTTGGCCCTCTTCATACAACGTATTGTTTATATGTTTCACCACGACTAGAGATGCATGGAATGATTCCACACGTATAATCTATCACATAGATCTCAAGTATTCTTCATCTTAATTACATTATAGACAAGTAACATGCTAGTTATGTTACATTATCAAGATGCAATCACTTTAATGTCTGGTATCCTAATTGAATCAATCTTTCTGCATTGCCGAGAAACACGTTATAAAATGTTTTAAATGATCCTCTTCATTTAAGGTAATACATGTTATGGTTATGTAACCTAATTTTTTTTACGGTGTACGCTTCAGAGAACAAAGTCAAACATTACACATGTGCTCTTACATCGGTACTACCATATATATACATGTATATATATACACAAATCATAAATGTAATAAACAAATTCAAGATAGTAAATCTTTAATTTTAGGATATTGTTCAAAATATAAACATAAACAAGATGTGTTTCTTAAACACTATGCGCCCGGCGGCAATCAAGGTCACATTCAAGGTCACAATGTCATTGACCTTGAAATCATTTGAAAGAACTAAATTAGTGGAGTATGCATACAAAATATGAAATCTTTCTGTTATGGTTCAAAAGTTATGGCGAAAGTTCGAAAAAGCTATTTTTAGCATATAGGTTACAGTCAAGGGCACTAGGTCGACCTTGGTGTCATTTGAAAGAGCTTAATAATTAGTGGAGTATGCATTACAAATATGAAGTCTCTATCTCTCACGTTTCAAAGGTGATGGCGACAGACAAACAAACAGACAGACAGGACAAAAACAGTATACGCCCCGAATCTATCAATAAAATGCTTTGCCAATTTTAATGTACACCTATTCCCCTATACAAATGATAATCTTTCAAAGCAGTTAATTCTAAAAGTACTGTAGTCAAATACATATGAATATATTATCATTAAAAATGCGAATGTTATTTGCTCAAACATTTTATTGCATAATTACAGGGAAAACAGCAAAAGTACTTTCGAACATTTTACTTAATATCGGAAAACATTTTTTAAAATAATGCATCGATTAAAGCGCGCCAGACATAGTACATCATAGTTTGGAAGAAAGGCAATGAGAAACAATTGAACATGACATAAACATGTTTTCTGCAACACATAATCATTAACGACTTTAAAGATAGGTATCCCCGTGCAGCTTTTAAGAGGTTATCCTGTTTCTGACACATATTTTGCTCTCGTTTTCGCTTAAGAACTACTTGCTCGGTTTTGTACATCTTACTTTTATTGCAATTTCAATAATTTAAGAATGTTAAGCTTCTTAATTATCATCTGATGATAAAATTTGAGAACATGAATAACGGTATCTATTTTATAATTGTTATGTTCACTTAACAAATATACCGATTCTATTAATGATCTTGCCCATAAAAATTAAAAAAAAAATGAGAATGGGCTAAGTGCAGAGAATATCCATCATTGAATAACAAACATACATACACATACTGAGACGGCATGAACTTTGATGGTAGATACGAGAGATAACAGACTGAAATATAAAAGTATGCCGATAATTACATTAATTTCTGAAAAAGAATTAACACATGGCTAGGGGGTAGCGCCCACAGAGAGTTTGGTCAAGATCTTTGTACTAAATGAGGCTTGCAGGGGTGGGTTTTAAATTTTCATTATATTTCTAAGCAATCATTTTCTCATTCAGAAAAGTAAAGTGTGCATTTCATTGAAGTGCGTTTTTGAAATTTCAAATAACTGCATTACATATTCCCCTATATTCACACAGATATATAAATTTCAATTAGCTTCAGCGAACTCGTAAAATTACACTGGAGAACATAAATATATTTCAATATCATCCATCCATCAAAATTAACACATCAAAATTATTGATCGTGCTTTTGACCATTAATTAACATCCGATATGATTTTCGTCTGCGTTGAACATATTGAAATAATTGATTTAAAATGTGTAAAAAAAAAATTTGAGTGATATTCTGTAACTCAGTATTTTCTTTTCAATGAAATATTTACTAATCACTTTGATAATTTAAAGAAATTTTAAGATAATTTTCTAAATCTCCAACACTACAATTTACACGGTACTTACCCAGTTCTTTTAAAAACTCATCAAAGTTTTCACTTCGATCGAGTTTCCATTTACCACCAAGCTGTGATTGAATTTCAACAAGAGCCATCTCTCATTCTATGAAGAACGCGACTGACTGAACCAATATCCGTTCAATAAATTTTCAAACTCTGTCTTTTACGGGAATTTGAGGTAAAAATATTGCACCTGGAAAAACTTTGCACGTATTAATGACCAAGTCCATCCATAGAAATTTTGTTTTGAGAATACCTCTAGCAAAATAAATTGCCAAAAGGATGAACATTAATAGAGAATTTGTATAGTAAACGTACTTTATAGTTCCAATGCCATGTCAATATTTAGTGTATGGATATCATGCAGCCAATCAATGTAACCGTAAGATTAGCGCTTTACATCGATTGGTCCGAAGCAGAGCATGCGACTGTGCATAAAACTCATTGATAAAAATTAAAACATTTCGGGTAGCTATTTTCATGGCTTGCTAAGACAAAAATTATGTTCTTAAAGGAGAGGATGTCGCGACCATATACCGTGGCAATTTTGACAGCAAATCGTTTAAATGGAGACACAATCTTAATCACGGAAGGATATTCTTTTTTTTCTTCATGTATCGGCAGTAATTTAAAATAGTATTTTTTCTACACGAAGGCATGTTTTGAAAAAACGCCTACTTGAAGTTATTACAATACTTAAACACTATGATCTTATTGACCGAGGCACTCACAGTCTACACACTGTTATTAAGATACTCATGCACTGACTAAGCAAAAAAAAAAAAAAGAGAGAGAGAGAGTAGAAAAGAAAACAATGATATCTCGATAAAGAACAGGTAAAAAGTGTTGATTTGTATCATATTTAGTTTTATGTCAATATTTTTATTGTAAAGCTACGCAACACTTCCTTCTGGATATTGATTTTGTTCAAGGAGCTTTCCTTTTTTAGACGAAAAACAAAACCAAGTACATGTATAACATTTAAATCGATAGTTATATGAACAGCTCAGTTTTTTTCTTTACAAAAAAAATGATCACTGAGAGGACGCGGATTAATTACTTCTATAATTTTTTTTTAAATCGCTACCCTTACATTCAATACATGTTGTATTCTTAAGAAATTATTTTTTTAAATTAAGAAATGAATTTACTAACAAAGAGTTTATAAAAAGAGGTCTTGACATAGAACTTATCTTCTTTAAATTAATAAGCGTTTAATTTTTTCACCTAAAATTTAATACATGTAACCAAAATATGACTTTTTATAAAATAATAATGCCTTGGAAAATATATATACATGACCATAGTATATGCTTCCTTCTATAAGGGTACAATAAGAGGCTTAATTAAACAAAACAGTTCACGCATTGATCTCTTAATCTTAGTTTTTAAATTTGAAAAGTTCGCATCTCCGCAAAAGGACATGTGATTTTTAGCCGGGCTTATCGCTCAAAGAGCAATTGCCGGCTTATGTCATCATGTTCAAGGCAGGAAGTCAACCCCATAGTCGCTATTTTAAAGTTTCGAGTAAAAATACAGTTCTTGCTCTCAACCGCTTTTGAAATAATACAAACGCTAAATAAAGCAACAAAAATAAAACGAAGTTTTATCTTTATAAATCATAAGTAGTAATGACTTTGAAAACTTCAGTTCTAAGTCAAAGAACATAGTTCATTAGCGTAAGGATTTTTGATAATCAGTGTTATCGTAGTTCTCTACACATACGAGGTAAAGCAGGAGAGGGAACCAGACTGGCCTGTTTGTTTACATTCAGCTGTGGAACCAGATTAATTCTGATTCTGACAAAATCGGACCGTGGTATTAGGATCGAAAAACTCACTGTCAGCGTCTTATCATTTATATTGATAGTTTTAAAATAATTTTTTCATCCAAATATAAACGTGATTAATGTAAGAAATTCATTCTACTCTGTAAATGAGCCCGGCTCTCTGTACTTCTGAGTACTTTGATTAAAATGTTCCTGTCGCCCACATGGTGCAGTGGTTAAAGCGTTTGCTGTGGAGTCAACATCGCCGGGAATCTTCGGGTGATCTCATCCTTTACCACCCGTGGTAACCGTCATTTAATATGCAAATAAAACTATAGAGTGTGCATAATTATAACAATTAGAAAGGTTGAAATCTTTAATTTTGAAAATATGTTAATTAGTTTGCTTTTCATGCTTTTACCTTGACGCCCGTTGTAATGAGCATTTTTTTCCTTCTCAAAATGACAAATACACTGCTTAGTGCATTTGTTTGCATTCGGTGAGTGTGAGAGAACGTTGTCATTACCGACGTAATGACATACTACGTAATATAAAGCGTGATTCGTAAAATTGCAATCGCGATTCTGTGCGGCTGATTCCGTTAATAATTTATGAATGACGATTGTTTGTATGTTCTATTACGTCCCATTCGAGAAATTTTCACTCCTATAGGGACGTCATCACACGCCGGTGAAGGGCATCATCATCGACACTTAGCCGCTGACTGAAGTCAACTTATATATGAAAATTCTCGACTTTAACAACAAACACAAAATTTCGTAATTCTCTTCAAAGCACAAATTGATTGATTCTGATCAAACATTATAAGAAAACCGTTTCCAACTATACATAATAAAAAGTTATAATAATTGTACTTTTATATGTATCATGTTTCATGTTCACACAAGTGTTCGTTTCTTATTCAAGGGCCATTGAAACGTCCCACTACGCTGTTTTATCAAGGCATATGAAATTAAAGTGCAGTTAACATTAATGTGTGAAAATTATGAGATCGTGCAATGTCTCCAGGAATATAAACAACATTTTACGAAACCAAATTTTTCCACGATTTCCTGTCTTGACACCATATCTTTCACAGAATCAAATTGTAGCTTTCGAAATCTGAGAACTGATTTCTGTAGCTTCAAATAGTCAGTATGTAAAAGTAGCAATGCCTCCTTCGAACAACAAAACACACTCTTGGAATGTAAACGAGTAGTTTGGATCAAATTGATAAAAACATTATTGATTGCCAAGAATGAATTATACACCAAGACTTGTATTTTATAACAACGTACCTAAAACGCCTTTAGTGTCGTCTGAGTATGACAGAAAACTGTAAATGTTCCATATATTAAATTATAAAACAAAACAAATTGTTTTTTAAATCATTTTAATATTGTTTAACGTCTCTCTCGAGAATTTTTCATTACATTTACCAGTGGACTGCAAAATCTTCCTAAACCCGGCACTCACGGCTATGGAGCAGTGAGGGATCTTTTTTCGTGCCAGTACCTACTTTGACACGGGACCTCGGTTTTTACGGTATCATCCGAGGGACCGGCCACCACGTCCAACAGCGAGATAAGAACCCGCGACGGTCATCTATTCACTCATGTCTACCTTTCTATAAATGGCTTGAAGGGACCTGTCTTTACGTTCTGCAGTGGGATTAGAAATCCGCAGCTCTTCAAAGCACGTTCTTCGCCACTGAACGTCGGACGATATGAAAGGTTTTCAAAGATTACATCATATACAATATATACCCAACTATAATAAATCAGTACCCCTCTCCATCGAGCCATATGCATGAAATTCACAATTTTGGAACAGGTACCCTTGCTCATAAAGTAAGTTCTTTTTATTACTGGAGACAAAAATAGGTCTAAATGCCGTGGAATCATTTCAATTCGTAGTTGTCAATGTTCCATTGTTCGAAGTATACACGTTTTAAAGGTAAATTTATTTAATCAATATGTTTTCAAAATGATCGGTCGTACGGATGTAAATTCCTGGCTAAGTGTAAAAGGACATGTTTGGAAGTCACGCTCTTTTGCACTGATTTTTTTGTAAGTGAATCATCTAATATTTCACTTTCTATTCACAAATGAACAATTTATCTTCATTTCGAGGAAAGATCAGTTCGTAATTCCGTATACCTCAGTAGATATCCCGAAATTAATCCTAAAATTGACCCTCTATTCCAAAATAAGCTTGGGCCTCAGATCGTTTACACTAAATTCAGAAAGACAAGAAGTTGACGGAATTCTGGAATAAACTTTAATAGAAATGTAGATTTGTGTATATGCAACTAATTAGATTTTATTTAAAGATCATTTGATTAAAAAGTAATTCGTTGGTGAAAGTGAGTTTCGAATTGAAAGAGTATATTAATTTTATTTTTACATCCCGAATTTCGAATTTCAGAGATCTTACGGCCTGTGACCTGTTGTGTATACAGGGTGCCGTTTCTATTTTCATCATGGATAAAAAAGTTAAGTTACACATTTTATTGATTTTATCAGCACAATTAAAAAAAAGCAACTTATCCCCTATATAGGCCTAGTATTTGATATAAAAAACTGTATATAAAAACCCTTTTAAATGAACTGACTAAAGTACAATTTTTTAAAAGCTTAACTTGTATTTGAACACCATTTATACATAAAATATCATTTATTGAAAAGCTAATAAACTCTGAGAGTATCATATTAGCAACACTAATTCTGCAGTTATAAACTTGTCGATAAAAGTTGAAATGCCATATTTCCGACAAAAATCGCTGAAGCGGAACGATATACAGAAAGATCTATAAATAACTTATCATGGTTAAATTATACCAAAGATCAGCTCAATATTTGCAAGTGTTTAGGGAAAAAATGTGGAAACAATTGAAGTGGAACGAAATGCAAACGTGATCGGTACATGTAACTCATAAGGATACACTCACATACATGTATCAAAATCGACTGAATATCTGTCTGCATGCAAAATATTAGCGAGACAGACAGACGGACTTGGTTTTTTTTTCAAATCATGACCTCAAGATTAAGAAAGGCAAAAAGGGGGTCAAAAATTTACAAAAGAATTTAATTCGAGAAAAAAATCTTCCAAACTCTTATCAAGAACAGCAAAATCTTGATTAGTCAGACTACATTAATTGCGTTGGAAGCATCTTCAGATAATGCAGATTCGAATTCATTTTGTTAAAATCCTGGCCCCTGAGATATGAGGGATTAATGATTTACATAGGAATAGAGAAAATCTCTAAAAATCTTCGCAATTAAGATTTAAAATGGCATGGTTTTAGCTCTACTGGTCAGAGACCAGAAGAGCTTCTGTGATAGTAATGTGTCTGTCCGTCTGTGTGTCTGTATACAATTTTTCAAAATGCTACTTCTCTTACAGTTTTGATCTGATTCCAATATAAGACTGCAGAACATTAACTGGCAAGATTGGAAATTACAGTCAAAACATTCAATGATAGAGGATGAAATGGGCGGGTACAATTCGACGCTGACTTCACTCTGTGAGTGAAGTATGAGCCAGATTGGCCAAGGAGAAAGAAGATATGCTCCGAACAAGAGATCTCGGATGGACAGACGGACGGAAGGACAGCTGGACGGACAGACTGATCACTATAGGAATTGTACTTCGAATCTTATTTATGATTGTGATGTTCTTTTATAATTATTAAATATACGATGCTTTGAAGAAGAATCTACTTTATGTCAAAACTTGAAAGATATTTTTTTCAAAAATCAATACAAAACTTAATAAGCTAAATTAGCCTTTTTAAAAAGGAAATCCCCTAAATTACCCCATCGGTACAAAGAATAACACACAACAACATTTAACAGAATTTTTTTTCAATCTCTAGTCTATCGGTGTTAAAAAAAAGACAAGAGAGAAAACTTGTGGTGATGTTGTCAATCTGGGTCAACTCCAATATAAGGGTATGTAGTCCCTATGCGGAAGCTTGTATTTATATAAAAGTAGTGATTCGGTTCTACTGTCGACCGGGAACAGTTGACATTTGAAATGAGTGATTAGGTTATCAATGATAATTATAAATTCTCTGACATTTATGAAATTGTCAATGCATTGACACCATGACATTGACAGAATAAAATTGTCAATGCATTTACACGTTGACATTGACAAAATGGAATTGTCAATGCATAGACACGTTGACATTGACAAAATGGAATTGTCAATGCATTGACACGTTGACATCGACAAAATACAATTGTCAATGCATTGACACGTTGACATCGACAAAATGAAATTGTCAATGCATTGACACGTTGACATTGACAAAATGCAATTCTCAATGCATTGACACGTTGACATTGACAAAATGCAATTCTCAATGCATTGACGTTGACAAAGGGATAATTATAAATGCATTGACATGGTTGAAATTGTCATTGCATTGACACGTTGATATTGACAAAATGGTATTGTGTGATTCTCAAAACTGAAATGATTTGCACATGTGGATGTCAGATGAAAATCATTAAGAAGAATGATATCAGTGATGCACAAATATGGAGTTGCAATTCTTGTCTTAAGCGGATGTCTATAAGAAAAGACTGCTTCTTTGAGGTAAATTACGAAAAAAACACGTATTTGATGTTTCAATACAAGAGATGCTGGAAGGCACATGGTACTTTCATATATGATGAAATGCAAACAAGTTTGTGAAAAATATTGCATAATATGAGAAACATAAATAACATATAATATTGCAATTTTTACATATCTGTTTGGTAGACTTTACTTTACCGGTCCCCAGATCCGCAAGATCCTCGCGCTCATTGGACTATGACGTAGGGTTAAATTTGCACACTGTTCGACTGATTAGGGTTAGTCTTGCACCCACCTGAGAGGTTAGGGTTAGTACTTGCACTAGTATTCGACTGATTAGGGTTAGTCTCGCATCCATCCGAGAGATTAGGGTTAGTCCTCGCACATTATTCGATTAGGGTTAGTTTAGCATCTGCCCGTGAGATTTTATCTGAACGTCTTAGTCCTTGCATACCATCGATGAATTAGGGTTAGTAACTCGTTCTTTTACATAAATTAAGAAAATCAGTTGTTTCTGTAATTTTTCCGACATCATATAATTCAACTTTAAAGACATTTCGTTTGTTTACATGGAAGAATGGCTAAGTTCGAAAGAAATGACACAATATTTATCAATTTCTTTCAGAGATCTAGGTTACAAACTACATTTAAAAACGAAGTTTTAAACTAAACTTTTAACCGTAGAAATCGATTATATCTGTTTAAAATTAATGCTTCGAAATTAAGAAATGTTTTGATTATAATATTATAGGTATACAAAAAATATTGTAGCATAGTTTTGATTGTTATATTAAGCAACACAATTTGACCCCCCCCCCCATAAAAACACAAACACAGTGTTCAATACATGTATTTAAAATTCAGATACGATTGAAACAAATTTTATAATCAATTATAATCCTTTTCTAATGGCCTTTCAAGCAATACACATTCTCTTCTTTTTTCCTTTAATTTCAGAAAAGTAGGCTTCCCCTAATCGATCTGATGCAAATTCTGTATGCTTTCGGCATCGATTTGCAAGTATACCAATGCATGAAGTTAATGCCCCACCTGGATGAGAAGACCATCATGGACTGGTTCAGCTTCTTTCGGGATGCATGTTCAAAATGCATTGCTACGAAATCCTGTGAAGTTGGGGTGTAACTCCGGCGTTGACACCAACATAGTGGAAATTGACGAGAGTCTTTTTGGAAATCAAAGTACTGAAAGTACTGAAAAGCGGTTAGCATGCTTTCATCTAATATATACCGAAAAAAGTGCATGAAATGATGATATTTAAGTATGCATATCTTTGTCCAATGTTATCAGAGAAAAAATAACAGGCATTCTGTTTTTGTAATACTTTACTTAATAGTAAAACCAATAACATTCCAAACTGATGTCACAGATGGATGCAATCTAATTAAAATTAGATGTTCCGAATCCGCTACTGCTTCTCAAACATCTATATAACAACATCATATTTGGGGTCATGTAAGAGTGAATCTTCGATTAGCCAAAGAAAACGGTTCCTCCGAAATCTTGGCTTATAGTTCAGATGGGTTTCTTGTTTTCACCACCGAACCAAAACACCCGAGGAGTTTTGTAGTAAACAAAATATGCATTGCATAAGCTGTGTTATGTATGACGTGTGGGTATCTTGTATAGTTTGTGCTCTTTCGTTTGCATTATTCACGTGCAGATGCCAGACTGCAGACTATACATTTACTTTAATTCAACGTAAGACAGTATCAATAATGATGATATGTAGCCGTGGAATTAATTTGAGAATTGTTTACCGAGGCTTGAATCTACATGGCCAAAGTTTTTGAGTTTACTAGTACACGTATTCATAATCGAAAGGTCGCTCTGATGTGACCCCGAATGGGATGTTAGATGTTTGAGAAGCAGTAGCGGATTTGGAACATTTAAATAAATTTTAATTAGATTGAAATGCATGTTTCAAAATTTAAACATGAGATTTCTTCAGTTTGAAAGACAGGAAGTGCATTTTTAAAAGTTCTCTCTTGGTGGCATCCTATCGTTCTCTGGATGAAAACAATTATGTTGATGTTGAAAATTTAATTGTCTTTCATGCTCTATTGAATCTGAAGTTAGGTAATTGTAAAGCCTAATATAGCAAACAACTAAAAAAAGACAAATTAAATTCTTTAGAATAATGGATTTGGAGTAGTGTAGATCTACAGCTGGCTAGTCAGAGAAAAAAGGATGACTGAGCAGAGACTTTGTAAATGAATTGATATCAAAGAGCTCCAGTTGTGTAGGCTCATCGCGGGTATAACCTGTCAACGAGGGATGCTTACTTCTTCTAGGCAACAGATCCCACCTCTTGAACTTTCAGGAGTCAGCTTTTCTTCTTAAATCGATCATTGATCATTCTGTATTTTTATACAGATCCTGAAAACTTCCGTTTAGTAATATTATGAAATACTACTTGTACGGGAAGACTGGCGAGTAAACAAGATTATCAAGCTTTATGAAATGTACTTTATTGACTTTTCAAACAAGTAAATGTTCGAATAAAGTAAATGGTATATGAGAATCATTTAAAAGAAGTCTTGCACAATATGTCTAGATAAGGACATAATGTGTATTTGCCATATACTCTTCATGCAATATTGCTCTCAAATAAAACATGTGAAAAGGAAAGTTGTCTAATCAAAAAATACTAGTATTTAAAAATTCAAATGTACACTTAAAGTCAGTGTAACTTAAGAAGTTATCAGTGTCACTTTCTTCAATATGTCGGTTAAACAATATACACTGATTTCTTTTCTATCAATGTGTCTCTAAACACCTGTATCTTAATTTAATTCTTCTCAAACGCTCAAAATGATGATCGACAAACTGGACAAATTCAAATTTAAAAAGTATTTTCACAGCTAATAATACGTTCCCTAGGAATAGATCAAATTTTCAAAACTTATAAATAAACATTTTTAATCAACCATACAGAATTACCGAAAAATAAGACAAAAGAGAAAGACTGTATTATTTGTCCGGAATTACCCCGTGTCCAGAATTGGACGGATCTCCCCTAAGTATAAATTTTAAATTTTTGCTAATTGCCAAGATTTTTCATACCTCATTCTTCTGTGAATAATAATATCGGTTGATTTTTAGAAGAGGGTCACAATGCCGATTAAAATTAATATATATTTATCCATTTTTTTTTTTTCAAAATTAATAATAATAATTAAAAACTGTTTATTAGACAGAGAAGAAAACAAACGTTTCATTGTGGAGGTAATCCTACTGTTTCCATAAAAACGTTACAAAAAGTGTAAAACTTGCAGATGTATTCGGTGTTTTTATAAAAACGTTTTTCAGGTATGACTTGACTTAATAAATGGTGTTTCTTAATACTTTGGCAAGGAAAATCAAACTCGATCGAGAGATTTGCTGATGTTTTTGCAGTCTGTAATAACCTTCAACCTGCTGTATAATTAACCGTATCGTTCAACTTTCAAAAATAAACTAACAATTGCTATAAATCGCGATCGCACTATGTACATGTAATAAGGACAAAATTCTCAGTTCTTTGAAGTTAGTGTATGGAAGGGAATTACCGCCAAAAGTCTATGTATCTTGCTTTTATTCTTATTCTGCCTACTTCTTTATGCTTTGTTATTATTATAATTATATGTCACTTTATTGTTTTCATATTCGTCTTCATTGCATTTCACTTTGACTTTTATCCTTCTTCATTTTGCCCTTACTTCTATGTTGCTTTATTCTTGTTAATTCATTTTACTTTCTTTTAAATTGATACAGTTTCTTAAATGATTATCTCAAATATATGAACGTGAATTCAATCACACAAAGAATGAAGCATATTCAATGAAGACGAATACAAGTTGTCAAAATTTAGTGCCGCATTATAACGCTAGGTGGCAGGGGTGTTCGCTACGAGTGATGGTAAAACTAGGTAAGCAAACCCGGGCCGGGGTTATTAAGATTTTTCAATTTTCTGCCTTAATACTTTATCAATCGAACATCTGAAGGCCGAATCCGATCACCCGATCCAATGATGGAAACTCCATATCTATTTCCTCTGGGATAGCGGCCTCTTTTTTAAACATAACTTTATATACCGGTACTTTACTGAATATGCTCATTGAAAGGCCGACCCACTTTTTGTAAGGGTAAGGGTCAAATAAGGTTAATGTAGTATGGTAGGGATAACATTTAAATTTGATACTATAGAAGAAGTTGAATCTAACCCAAAACCCACCCGACCCCTTAATATGATTTCATTGGCATCGGAAGCAAAGTGAAAGTTGGGGCGGGAGGGGGGTTAAGCGTAAGAAATATTTTTTAGACCTTCAACAAAAAAAAAACTTGACAAGCAAAAAAAAGAGAGAGAGAGAGAGAGAAAGTCCACTGTCCACACACAAAAATCCTATATCGTGTGTGTGTGTTGGGGGGGGGGGGTGGTTCAAATTTCAGTGCCAATTTCTTTTTTTCAAAACACCACCACTTTCCACATTTAAAACCTATGCTGCATCGAGTCCATGGAAAGTGTGTGTGTGTGTGGGGGGGGGGGGGGGGCTAAACCTACGCAGTAATGTTCAATGTCTATACTAAGTCTAACTTTGGGAAAAAGTGGGGGCCCCCTCTCTCTGCGGTTCCGATCGACGCCTATGTATTTTCAAGTTTGGACAATTTCCTTGGTTTTTTTGTTTTTTCTTTTGTTTTGTTTTATTTGCTTGTCAAGTTGTTTTCAGCGGATAGCTTGAATTTTCAAAAACGATGCTACGTCACAGTTCTCTCGCCTGAAAAAATATCACTCTACTAAAGTTATTTGTTGGATAATTGAATTCCCGTTTAACAGTTTAATTGACATAAAAATGTTAAATATTTTGATACTAGATGCCCCTTTATAAATTCATAAATTGAGTTGTTTTTCAGGACATTCCCAGGCGTGGATCTAGGAATTGAAGTTAGAGGGGCGCCAAAAGAAGGCAAGGGGTCTGGAGGCCGCCTTGAGGCTCCCAGTAGGTCAAGGGCCAAAGCCCTGGTGGGGGCTCAGGGGGCGAACCCCCGGAAGCTCCTGGGTTCTAGATATTTTGTAGGGTAAAAATGAGGTCTACAAAGTAGGCATATTTACATTTTCTAGACGAAACTGTGATTTATGTTAACTTTGACAATTTTAGGGGGTGGGGGCGCCGGATGCACCCCCTCCTTAAATCCGTCACTGGTTCCACTGAACTGAACTTTATTTCACGACAGATAGTAATTGCTCATGCGTGTGATTCTAGGGACGGGGCTTTGCAAAGGAGTGAGGAGTGTTATTGGTAGGCAAAGTTGGAACAAGGCAACACCTTAGGCATACTAGAAACTCCCCAGTCTTTTTTCATGCATTAATATTTTATATTGAAATAGCACTTTTTAATAAAGAAAAGAAATATTTTTTAGTACGCACCGTATTATACATCAGCCAGGACTCAGGAGAGTTAAAATATCTTAAAACTTGAAAATTCTATGTTTGGTGGTGGTGGTGGTGGTTGTGGGGGGGGGGGTTGTCAACTTTTTTTCAGTACCAAATATAACTCATATGTACATATGCCACTAAGTACATTTAACTACTTTGATATATGAATTGATTACATTGTATTAGCATGTGATTAGTACTGCAACAAAAAGTGTAAGGGATGGGGGCAACAAGCCTTTCGCTGAACTTTTCCAGTAGTAAAAATTATGTTACGTTTAGGAAAATGTTTCGTGGCATCCTCCCCTCTACCGGTGAAACTTACCCCATAGGAGGTCGTACAGACGGAAGTCAGTATATATATTGAGACTTGGGGGTATGATTGTATAACGTCCCTTTAAATTTGAGAATTTTTAACTCAAATGGAGAAGCCACCTCTTGCCGGTGGATAGCTGCAAATTTGTCCTATATACTCGGCACTTATAGCCATTGGGCAGTGGGGGATCTTTTATCGGGCCAGCACCTACTGCGATACGGGACCTCGGATAATACGCTCTAGATCTCATCCGAAGGACCGAACTCCACGTCCCATAGTGGGATTCGAACCCACGACGTATTGATTGACTCCTTACTACTGTGTTTCGTGACCCTAGAGCAGACGCCGTAACCACAGTGCCTCGCGGGCGATTGCACCCGAGTGGAGGGGCATCCGGGGGTGGGGGGGGGGGCGGAATTCATTATCCATTTGTACTCGTGAAGGTTATCTATGTTAAACTAAATGGTTAAAATGATTAAATTATTAAACTAAGTTCATTTTGATTGGCTATTTCCTTGCGTAAGACCTTAAGGAAGGCCCACACTTTTACGGATCCGGTTCTTATTTTACACATCAATATAAAATTCTGATTTTCACTTTTCTATTGATATAAATCTTTCTGGGTGAGTGAAAATGATTTAGCAAGTATATATTTGTTTATTAAAGTGTTATTGTGCATATGAAGCATTTAATATACATTATTTATGGAAATCAACACTTTGCACTCTGTCCATAAGATCTATATGTCATTTAGTACATACACAGACACAAAATTGTTAATTGCTTTTATGGACCTAAATCTTTTTAATTTTCTTTTAAGCAAACTAACCTGAGATCTATTTTTATTGATTTAGAACCTATATCATCATTTAATTTTGCATTGAATAATTGAAAAAATTGATATTCCAAAAATGGGGGTATACGTCTTCATAAGACTGTTTTGTTAAAATTCTCTGGTCAACCATAATAAAGAAGTTGTTTTTGTTAACATTAGATATAATTCTTAATAGTTTAAAAGAAAAAATGGCATCTAAACAGTTTGGATTTTGAGAATTATAAAAAATATAGATATTTTGAGATTTTTTTCTGAAAAAAAAACATGGACATATTCAACATCAATTTGTTAATGTTTTGCAGTAAAGATTTCAAATATTCTCTTGGCAAATGAATATTTTTTATCTTCATAAGATTTAACATAAATTTGATGTGATTTGATGTATAACTAAGAGAAATATGATATCACACTTTTTTATGTTCAATTTTGGCTGTTCAGTTTTTAGAGGTATGTGCGCTGAGACATGTTGTATGGAAATTAACCTGCAAAGATATGTCTTTTATGGGTGTTTTAGTAAGTTTAAGAATTGTTCAAGGTATTTAAATTGAAAAATTATTAGTTTGACAGAAAATTCTAAAAGTACGGACCTACCTTAAGCTCATTAACCACTATTAAAATGGTTTCATTTAAACATTTATTTATGTAGGACGTATAACTTTTCTTATAAAATTGAAAACGTTAACATATAAACATTGTTTTACGATTTAAAAAAATATTCGGGGGAGGGGTTGCTATGAAGGGGGACGAATTGCTATATACAGCTAGATTTCCCACGGAAGACTAGCTATATATTGAAACTCCCCGAGGGAAGTCTCACTGAATAGTCTTCCGAAGGAAGCATCACTATGTAGTCAGTCTTCCAGGGGAAATCTTGCCATCTTCCGAGGGAATGGCATTATCGGGTACATACCTGAACTTATAACAAACATCATTTGAAAATTTAAGTTCGATTGATAAAGTATTAAGGCAGAAAATTGAAAAATCTTTAATAACCCCGGTCCGGGTTTGCTTACCTATTTTTACCAACACTCGTATAGCGAACACCCTGCCACCTAGCGTTATAATGCGGCACTAAATTCGGACAACTTACATTCGTCTTCATTGAATTTAGTGCCGCATTATAACGCTAGGCGGCATTGTTTACATGATTGAATTTACGTTCGTAATCGAGATAATAGAGATAGTTTCTTTAAAAACAGTATCAAATTAAAAGAAAGTAGAATGTATCCACAAGAATAAAGCAACATAGAAGTAAGGACAATATAAAGAACGATAAAAGCTCAAGTGTAATGTAATAAAGACGAATACGAAAACAATAAAGTGACATATAATTACAATAATAACAAAGCATAAAGAAGTAGGCAGAATAATAATAAAAGCAAGATACATAGACTTTTGGCGGTAATTCCCTTCCATATTAGTGTTCTAAGTATTGTCAATGCTTTGGTAAATACTAATAAGAATTCGATATAATCGTTATAATAGCCACTCTTCGTACACAGCATATTGTCAATCTTTCACCAGGGGGCGTATTACGCCAACAGTATACAAATCATAGGAAGCGCTTTGCTGAAGTTACCGTTGTCGATAGGTAGCGCCTTGTGGAAGTTTCCGGTTTTGGTTGCAGAAGGGTAAGGTTACGTGCGATAAAGCGATGTCGATAGGTAGCGCCTTATGGAAGTTTCCGGTATTTTGGAGCCCATGCCATAAAGCGGTTAGCTAGCTAACCGCTTAAAAAGTGGAAATATAACAGGGGTACAGGGAACCAGAAGTATTGGGTATTTGGTATGGTGCAACGGGGCACCAGAAACAGCGTGTTACAATTAGTGGAAAGGCGTGATCGAGAAACATTGCTACCAATCATCAAGACACACGTGAAGGAAGGATCTACCATATATTGGGACCAATGGGCAGCCTATTTCACCCTCAAAGATGAGGGTTACACCCATTTAACTGTAAACCATAGCGAAGAATTCAAGAGTGCAGAGGGCTGATGTACGAACGGCATAGAAGGATTGTGGGGGCTGGCAAAATTGCGAATTAAAAAAATGAAAGGAGTTCTACCATGTAGATTACCCATCTATCTTGATGAATTCATGTATCGCTATAGATTTGGCCATAATAATGGAGATGTGTTCTTTCAGTTGATAGAAGACCTTTCCAAATTTTCAACTGTATAAAACTGTAAAAATATGAATTCAAGATAAATCAAACCTTTCATTCTTAAAATTACGTTGATCGGGTACCTTTAACGACAACTTTCAAATTTGTCAATGTCAACTTGTCGATGCATTGACAATTTTTTAAATCTGTCAATGTCAACGTGTCGATGCATTGACAGTTTATTGATATGTCAATGTCAACATGTCGATGCATTGAGATTTTTTTTAAATCTGTCAATGTCAACGCGTCGATGCATTGACAATTATTAAATTTGTCAATGTCAACGTGTCGATGCATTGACAATCATAAAATTTGTCAATGTCAATGTGTCGATGCATTGACAGTTTTTTAATATGTCAATGTCAACGTGTCGATGCATTGACAATTATTAAATTTGTCAATGTCAACGTGTCAATGCATTGACAATTTTTCAATATATCAATGTCAACGTGTCGATGCTTTGACAATTATTAAATTTGTCAATGTCGACGTGTCAATGAACTGAATTTTTTTTTTATTTGTCAATGTCGATGTGTCAATGCAATGTCAGTTCTTTAGTTATCTTCAACTACAAAATTTGTCAATGTCGACGTGTCGATTCATTAACATTTATTAAATTTGTCAATGTCGACGTGTCGATGCATTGACACTTTTTTCAATTGGTCAATGTCAATGCACTGAATTTTTTTTTAATTTGTCAATGTCGACGTGTCAATGCAATGTCAGTTCTTTAGGTATCTTCAACTACAAAATTTGTCAATGTCGACGTGTCTATGCATTCATTTGACTTCTGTTTTTATGAGTGGCTATTTATTATGCGCATTGATTTTCTACAAGGGATTTACAGCCGGATCGAACTATTTATTCCGTATACTCCAGCTGATGTATGAATATTTTTATATTGTTTTAGTCAAAGAACTACTTTATCCTTATATTGGAGTTGAGCCGTCAATCTCTGTTAAAAAAAATAATATAACAAATGTAGCCCTTTAATTAAGGCAATCCATAGATATATCGACTTCACAGAAAAGCATATCGACCTTGCACTTCGTGCTCGGTCGATATGCATTTCTGTGAAGTCGATATATTTTTGAAAGTATAGTAAGTTTCGTAAGTAAGCTTCGCGGATTATAAAGCGTAAACTGACCCAAACCAGGTTATAATCGAATAATTTGGCCAAGAATTAGAGTCATTCCTTAAATAACTTGGCACACAAAAAGAATTCACTACAATACTCAATTCTGTTTATGGGTTTCTGATTTCGATGAACGCTTGTGCTATGGTTACTAAGAATACGTATTTCTGTGAAATACTTTCAAAATGTTACGCCTCTTACAGTTTTTTTCTGGTTTTAATACAACTTGACACACAAGTTGATTACATTATGACACATTATTCTATTTATCAGTGTTTTAATTTCGATGAACAGTGTTTCCATGGTTAGTAAAAATAGAAATTTCTGTGAAATACTTTAAAAATGCTAATCCAAATACAGTTTTAGTCTGATTATAATATAATGTGGCATGCAGGTAGACTACACTGAGGTTCATAATTATCTTTAATGTTTTTTGATGAATGAAGTTGCTATGATAAATAAAATGAAAATCTTGTAAAATTTCATTAAAAGCTACTACTACAGTTGTAATCTATCTTGTCACGAAAAGAGACTTAATCAAGGATTATTATTGTCCCCCGCTTTCGCGAAAGTGAGGGGACATTAAATCTCATTCGTCTGTCCGTCACAAAAACTTTAACCTTGCCCATAACTTTTGATTTAGTGGAGCTATGACTTTCATATTTATATACGTATTCCTTGTGATAAGACCTTTCTTTAGGTACATGTACCACCGAGTTTGACCTTTTGACCTTGACCTTGGAGTTTGACCCACTTTACCCAAAAATTCCAAACGTTTACTTTGACCATAAATTTTGAATGGTAGACACTAGGACTTTCATATTTCACATATATATTTTTTGTGACAAGATCTTTCATTGGACACCAACAACTTTGACCTTGACCTTGGAGATTTCCGTACTTATGAAAAAACTTTAACCTTGGCCATAACTTTTGAATGGTAAGGGCTAGGGCTTTATACTTCACAAATGTAATCATTGTGAGGAGGCCTTTCATTGGATACCAAGAACTCTGACCCTTTGACCTTGGAGTTTGACCTACTTTTCAAAAACGTTGACCTTGGCCACAACTCTTGTACAGTAGATACTAGGACTTTCATATTTCTCATATGTATACTTTGTGGCAAGACCTTTCATTTGATATCAACAACCTTGACCTTTGACCTTGACCTTGGAGATTTTTCGTACTTATGAAAAACTTCACCATAACTTTTGAATAATAAGGGCTACGGCTTTCATACTTCACTTATGTAATCCTTGTGAGAAGACTTTTCATTGGATACCAAGAACATTAACTCTTTGACCTTGACCTTGGAGTTAAGCGATGATTTCTAAATAAATGACATATGATAGGGTGTTCATATTACATATAATATGTCATAAAAAATGACATCTCAACCACAAATACACCGAAAGCGGGGGACCACAATTCCTTGAATTTGCTTGTTCTTTTTATTGCTGTTGTTAAGTTTCAAGTCCCAACTGCTACTTTTCTCTTCCTGTGTTATAAGTACAAACCAGTAGAGCTACAGTTTCGACAGAGACTTCTCGTTTTGAAATATTTTCAAAAGGCTCTCCTCCTACAGTTTTGATCTGATTTCAACATAACTTGTCATAAAAGTAGGCTATAATAAGATAATTAATTCTGTGTATCGTTTATGATTTCAATGGACAGTGTTGCCGTGGTCACGAAAATAAATTTTTTGTGAAATACTTTCAAAATGCCTCTCTTTCCACAGTTTTAGTCTGATTTTAATATAATTTGGTACAAAAGTGGACTACACATACATAATTCAATGTATCGGTTTTTGATTTCGAAGAATGGTGTTGCCATGATTACTAAAATTAAAATATCTGTCATCAAAATGCTACTCCAAATAGCTTTAGTCTGATCATAATATGTGGCATGCGAGTAATTTCACGACGGGTTTGATTGACACATCCTTGCACTTTCACAAATTATAATTTTATTTTTAATACTTAAGAAAAGTGGCAATTTTGTTGTGTATTAATGAAAAAAATATTAAAACTATGATACAGAAAGTAAGTTTTTTTTACCTTGTTCATAACCCGACTGTATTATCGAGTTCTTCTTATCTATGAAAAAATGCATTTATATATATTCAAGAGTTCAACTTGAAGTCCAGGTCTTATGAGAGGAAACTGCATTGCATTGAAATCCATTGCTGCACTGAATATATTCAATTTAATATTTGACATATATAGCAGTCAACTGGTACCTGAAAAAATGTATATGAATTTAAAAAAAATATTTTTAAAGAGCTAGGTGCTTATTTCATTATTTGTCATTTCGAATTCAATTAAAGAATAGGAGAATGAAAGAAATAACAAACAGTATTCTAGCTCGCCATAAATCCATAAAATACAAATTGGGAGCAGAGAAACACGGACGACAGACATCTGTGGTGGATCAGGTGCTATGGAGAAGTGAGCAATCCCTGCTGACCGGTCACACCGATATGCTTGCCGATATTCTTGTTTCATCAACTTATTTGTCAATAATTTACCTCGTTTTAGAAATTGTACATATGTAGAGCATGCTCTTGCGTATCGAATCAACTGAGAGATTTTAACCCCGTATTCAAGTGATGAAGGTATATTGCTGCATAAGTAAGGGAAGCTATAATTGAAAAGTTTGTCATCACATTTTTCATATCAATTGACCCACATCTTTCAGAAAATGATCAATATTCAAACTCAGTATTATTTTACTACCGTTCCATATATAGGTATTAAAAAACTGTTATGACCACTTACTCCGAATGTAAACATAACTATCAAGCTTAGTTGTTAGATTACCATTAATGTCTTTTTCCAAGTAAAATATCCAAATATGAAACAGATGTGTCAGACATAAGACATAAGAATGGAAATAATCATTGATAATTGACAATACGTCGTCGATATTACTAAATGTCGAGTTGAAGGCCACGGCAAATGTTTTTTTCTTTTTACGTATGATATTTTGGACAAACTCAAGATAAGAATACAAAAATAGGTCTACTATTAACGGGACGCAATTGGTACCCATAAGATTTCCAATAGATTTTCGGAGGACCTGGTCTCCAAAATTCACATAGATCTTGTCAATCAGAAACTCGAGCATCTTTTTTTATGTCAACTTCAGAGTACTTATAGGTACAATCAGAATGTTTTTTGACAAAAAAAATTTGCAAATGACCAATGACGATGAAAGTATATTAACGAGTTCCATTTTTATTAAAAAGCATCTGTCAATGATATCAGAAAAGCCTGGACTTTGATTTATCGTGGGGAATGGTTGTGTATCAAGTTGTTTAAGAAGTTGATATTGATAAAATATTGTGTTTTAATTTTTCCTAAAGTTTCTTGGAATTTTTAAGTATCCACATCTGATTTACACCACTTGTCGAATATATTGTTGCACAGTACTCTTGGAGTTTCTCCATTATTGTTAAGATATCGAGTGAGGAATAAAGAAAGAGGCTTGGTTGAACATTTAATGGAACTTGCTATGTATCTTTCTTTGTACGGATTGTTATATAGTTTCGGAATACAAAAGTTTTGGTAATTCAAATTCATTTTTATCGGCCGCCAGGAGGCGGTCGGTTATTTGATATGAAAGTTTGAAGTCGTAGTGCGTTTCTGCGGAGTCCAATCAATTAGTTTCAATAAAAATATTTAACATTCATATAATAGAATATTAAAAAAGAGTCTCTAAATGTTTAGTAAAAACGCACAATAATCATAAAATTAAAATTTTATAAATAATGGAGTAAATGTCTCATCCAATCCTGATTGACAAAACTCTGACATGACTGAAGTGCGTAGAAAATTAGCACACCTGTTGGGCATAGTCTACACCAAAGACCGCGTTATACATAAACAATTTAACTTTCTCTGTTTAAAGAGGATTTGTTGCATTTAATTTAAAATGACGTGTATATATATACATTTCTAACGACAATCAATCAAAAAATATTTTTAAATACGAATTGGTTTGAAGACAGAATATTACGAGATTTTGGTCCACCAGACGAGGATAAAGCGCGTTTTACAATGTGCCAAACATCTTCCCTCCAAATCTCAACACCAAAAGAGAAGAAATGTAGTAGCGGATATAGAAGGAGTTTTGGGGGGTTAAACATCCTCTAATAGCGAGGAGCCCCACATATTTGTTGCCTTTCTATTAAAGTAAAAGATAAGGTTTAACTTCAGTTTTATACCTTTAATGTAAAAACTACTAAAATATCAAACTTTCGCCAGAGTTCGTTTGTACCAAACTGAATGAGGAGACGCAAAGGACTATGGGTAGTTTGCTCATTGCCTGACGTCACGGCGTCAGGCTATATATGGATCAATATTTTTATAATCCGAAACTATGCAATCATACCTAAAGAGCTAGATTTTATGCAAGCTGATTTACATTAGAATTCCTTACCTGCATTTTAAAGAAACAGTTTTCAGAAAAAAAGAATGATATTACTGATGCAAAATACTGCAGTGTTTACTTTCTTTGCATGGAACAGATAAAATCAATGTGATTCACTGTTTCAGCATGTCCGTGTATCCTTTTTTTCTGCATTTTTATATTATTGGATCACTCCTTTAATATTCTACGAAAGGGGTGAATCGCTCTTTTCGCGCCAAATTTCACTGCTTTCGCGCATTTTCCTCGGATTGTTCTATTGTATGATTGGGTGTGCTAACTTCCATGGAATTAATAAAGTTTACCCTTTTAACCTCCTTCTAATGCTTCAGAAATTCTATATACGAGTTAATGTTTTATCTCATTCTTTTAAACAACATATCGTATAATATATCAGTATACGGATATGCAACACTATAGAAATGATTTTTCCAATTTGTTTCCCGATCCCGCGGTTGGTTTATTCCATAAATGGACTAGTCTAATAATAATAAACAATGCAGTTCAACAAGCCATGGTCTCCAGATGCATGATCTATATATTATATGTCTCTGTTCAGATGCACACAATAAATAAGAAACAAGTGCAAAACCTTGGAATTTTCTTTCCACAAAGGTCTAAGTATTGAAATTACTTATTTCATTCTCAATAAATGATAGTGGCACTACTTCTCCCCCCTCTTTTTAAGAAAAAAATTAATGAATACACGTTATTACTGTTTACTTTAGTGGAGAAAATACACTCTAACAAAATGTGTATTTGATTATATCCATCTTTTAAAATGTTGACAATGCATGATTTGGTAACATTTTATAATAGGTGTTACAATGAAGCTCGAAATCAATTTAGATCGAAGGGCAGATCACTCCACTTGCAGAAAACCCCTACAGAATAACAACTCTTAGTATACAGAGATGATTCTTCTAAAAGTTAAATAAAATCAAGATTTCATTTACACAAGGTTCTCAAAATATAAAGTAAATATTTTAAACCCACAACAGTATTGCTTAAAAGGTTTATCACTCCTCATGCAGATATTGATTGATTTAGTCAGGCAAGCTTTTTAAAAAGCTATTACTTGTACATGTAATAATGTACGTGTACTATGTATGAAGAAAATCCGGTATTGTCGCATGCAAGTGTTCAATGTAACGGGGATGTTTTAACAGACAAATATAAGAAATGTTCATAACAGATCACGCATTACAGGTTCTAACTGCTTTATGAAAGGAACAATTAATTGGTTTTCGGCCGACTTTTGACACTTGCGTCAATACGTTTCTTGTAGTTGTTTGTAACTTAAAGACAAAAATGCAAGAGAGCAAGAACCCTCAATTTAACCATCATTTTCGAGGTCAAGGTCAAAATTGTTGGTACCCAAGGGAAGGTCTTGCTACAAGGAATACACCTGATAAATATGAAAACCCTTTTTCTAACAGTTAAAAAGTTATGGCCTAGGTTAAAGCTTTAAAAAATAAATCAACGCTTAGGAAAAAAATATTTATAAACTCACTTAAAAGTCTAGCCACAATGAAATCAATTACGAAGTATAAAAGCTCTCGCACCAAATTTTAAAAGTTATGACCAAGGTAACAGTGTGATAATTTTTTGTAAAAGTGGTTCAAACGTCAAGGTGGTAAACAAGAAAGGTCTTTTCACAAGGAATACACCTGTGAGATATGACAGGCATAGCCATACCCATTCAAACGTTATGAGCAATGTTTAAATTCTTGCAATACTAGTAAAACAGACAGACATGGCAACAACTATACTGAAAGGAAAAAGAAACGCAGGGTAAAGTTTTGAGGTGAATTAAATTTATTTGTCTTTTAATTTTTTGTCAGTATTCCTATCTAACTTTTAAAATCATCTTTCAAATAGATATAACCAAAATCCATTTGATTTTGTCTAATAATTCCTGAGTTATTGAAGCTCGTATGACGATACCCCCCAAAATCGAAAACTCTCATTATCTTCAGTGTATCTCCTGAGCATCTGTCAGGTCCTTATTTATCCTTTGCATGGAATCCATCAGTGTTTATCTTTCTAACCCTGGCTATATTGGGCATGGGTTACTATGCCAAAAAATTGGTCAAACGATGCGTGCATGCGCCAATGAGAGGAACACAACAGTAAGTTGACCGGCTCAAAAAACTAAATTGCGGAATTGTTTTCTTTCATTTTTCGTGTAAATGTAATGATGATCATAGTCCACTGTATAAATGGCGGTTTTTGTGGTAGAAAAGTGGCGATTTAAGAGATGGCAGGACGAATAAACCGCCCACAACATGACTCTGTTTCGCGTTAACGTCATCATCACGGTTGATTGAAAACATCCCAGGCCTTCTCTGACAACTTGTAACAAGTTATATGGGGAAAAATTTACAGGAAACTGCTTAGTTTCCCGTTGTTGTCATTTTCATTAAATAGGCATTTCAAAAACCAGACCCCATGGAACTTCCGTAAACTGTACCAAGATTGCAAGAAATTCATATCGTCTCTAAATATTGAAAAGCGATGTGTATACCCCAAGTGCATCAAATGATGCAAAAAGATTTGTTGACGAACTCGCCATCATTAAATTGCACGTGTTTTGGTCTTTTTAGCGTTATCCCTACGTGACGTCATACGGTTATACGGTTGAGTAATTCTGAACACTGATTTTGGTGCATAGTAACTAAATTTCTCATCTGACCAGTTTTCATAATTTTCGGTCATGCGGTCAAAAAGTTTTCGAAAATTATGCTACCCTGCGTTTCTTTTTTCTTTCAGTATATATACCCCGAATCTTCGATTACGGGGACATTAAAAAAAAACAATGTTCATGTGACTGTTTTTAAAACCTTTTATTACAGTAGCTATTTACATAGCAGATCACTGAACAGCAAAGCTGAAGCTAAACATGTTTTATGTTCTATCAAAACATATTTTTGTCTGTCTTTTATTTATTTCTTTTATGGGGGAAAGGGGTACAGTGTATTTCTATGATAGAATCAAATTCCGTTCCGAGGTATGTTGCAGGGGCAAGGGGATTACAGAGTTATAATTTCCACTTTTGAGTTAATTAAATAAAAGGGGAATACAGTAACTGATGAATTTAAGGTATTCAATGTATAATGAAGGGAATTTGAACAATTTTAAATACATGCAATCTTAAAATAGTTAAAAACGCATTCCTAGATAACGATAAAAGTGAACTGAACCAAATTCACAAGACTGATAACATGTAAGGAGACAGTAATTTTGCAAGTTAAAAGTTTTTGAAGTGTTATGTGTCCTTGATGAAAAGAAGAAATCTTTTTATTTCTCAAAATTTCTGTGGTAAATAATTTATTTTATTTCATAGTTTAATAAAGAGGGAGTATATGCGTATTTTCACCAGAAGATTTGTTTGAAATTCAAATTACTATTTACAATACCTGTTAAAACATGCGCTGTCCGAAGACTTCAATGTAAAATTTAAGGTGCAATGAATTGGGCAATGATCAAGATTTAAAAAAGGTGGAGCATTTTTATTTGATAACATCTTCAAAATGCTACCATGATTAGAGATATCGGATCATTTATTTACTAGGTACAAAATATGGCTATACATTAAAAACCTTGAATTTGAATAAAGGAAAAAAATTCCATTCCGATACTATTCAAGCATTCAAACTGGTCGGTTTACCTTTAATAAAGAATTTAAAAAATCGAGCCCATGTTTAAAACAGTTGTAAAGGTACTGTGGAAAGATAAAGGACAAGATATGCTAAAACCCCCTTTGGCTTGTGGGTTATGGTGTCTTTTAGAATGTTTCAACACTTTAACAATAAATATTCGTTGTCACCCATGCCACAAATTAGAATAAGTATTGGTTGATACACAGCGAATACAGGAAGGTAAGAAAATCCTAATTTTCTCAATTTTATACAAAAGTTAGTTGAGTAAACAGTACATTTTGTTTCAGTAAAACAAGAGAGCACTGGGCACAGGCTTCATATCGACCGAATTCCATTATGAGTGAAAAATTCTCGAGAAAGAAGTTTAACAACACAGAAATAAAGACTAGAAATATGTCCATAGGACATGAATGCCCCGCCGAGGGTATATTGGTAAAGCAACATGAAAATTTGATCAGAATATTTTGAATAGTGATGTAGTTGAATTGCTTACATAAGTATGTATCAGCATATGAAGTTTGACACTAATTTCATTAAAGTAAGGCCAAGGTCAAAAGGAAATGCCAAGGTCAAAAACTGTTGATGCAGTTGAAAAGCTCTCATCAGTATGCTTCACCATATGAAGTTGGGAAAATATTATAAATGTTTTTTTTCAAAACTGACTAACACAAATGGATAAAAGTGAGGTCAAGGTCAAATGAAAGGTCACGGTAAAAAATGATGATACACTTGAAATGATTACAAGTACCTTAATATCTATCAGCTTATGACATTTGACACTGATTTAGGAAAAGTGAGGTCAAGGTCAAAGCAAAGGTCAAGGTAAAAAATGTTGATGCAGTTGCATATCTCTCATCATTATGTATCAACATATTAAGTTTGATAAAAATATATAGAAATGATGTCTTTAATTAAAACTGACTTAACACAATTTGATAAAGGTGAGGTCAAGGTCGAAATTGTTGATGCAGTTGAATTGCTTACATCAGAATGTATCAGCATATGAAGTTTGACACTGATTTAGGAAAAGTGACGTCAAGGTCAAATCAAAGGTCAAGATCAAATGTTGATGCAGCTGCATATCTATCATCAATATGTATTAACATATGAAGTTTGATTAAAATATCTAGAGTGATTTCTTGAATTAAAACTGACTTAAACACAATTTGATAAAAGTGAGGTCAAGGTCAAATGAAATGTCAGGGTCAATAATGTTAAAACAGTTATATTGCTTACATAAGTATGTATAAACATGTAGAGTTTGACACTGATTTAAGAAAAGTGAGGTCAAAGGTAAAATTAAAGGTCAAGGTAAAAAATGTTGATGCAGTTGCATATCTCTCATCATTATGTAATAGCATATGAAGTTTGATAAAAATATCTTAAATGGTATCTTTAAAGCTACGCGTAACACTAATTAAAGGTAAGTGAGGTCAAGGTCAAAGGACAGGTCAAGGTATGTTGATGCAGTTGAATAGGTCTCATCAGTATGTATCAACATGTGAAGTTTGTTAACACCATCTTGAATGGTATGCTTAAAACTGAGCTAAACACTAAATTAAGTGAGGTCAAGGTCAAAGTAAAGGTCAAGGTAAAAAATTATTGCAGTTGCAAAGCTCTCATCAATATCTATCAGCGTACAAAGTTTGATGAAAATATCTAAGATATTTTCTTTGAAACTTAGCTTTGAACAGAGCTAAAGGCAAAGTGTGACGGAAGGACGGAAGACGGACATGACAAACACTATATGCCCCGGTGTAACGTTGAATATTGACCCGAGTTGAAAATTGACCCG
Source organism: Saccostrea cuccullata (assembly GCF_032062105.1). Classification (NCBI taxonomy): domain Eukaryota; kingdom Metazoa; phylum Mollusca; class Bivalvia; order Ostreida; family Ostreidae; genus Saccostrea; species Saccostrea cuccullata. The sequence goes on along the minus strand of NW_026939751.1, from coordinate 3,121 downwards.
GGGGTCATTTTTCAACGTTGAATATTGAACCGGGGTCATTTTTCAACGTTGAATATTGAGACCAAAAGTCGTTGAATTTATACCCGGGGTCATTTTTCAACAGCTTGATATTTTTTTTCTCACACCTGATGACGTCAACAAGTTGAAAATTGACCCTGTTGAATATTGACCCCACCTCAAAGTTTGAACATTTTTTTTTAGCTGGGAAGTTGTTTTACGGGATTTATCAGTATCACTTTATTTATATTTCGGTTTCAATTTTTTCCCCTCTTCAAGAATAAAAGAAATAAACATACAGTATCACCCCGTCTATACATGTACATTTTGAACAGTGCACGGTTTTAGTTATCTTCAAGCATGACAACTTTATTTTTGACAATACTTTCCAAAATCCATGGCATCCATAAATAACTACAAAACAAGGAATAGCGCATAAAACAAAAATCTTTAAAATCTGCAATCTAGAAAGTAGCTCTATATATATTGATCAGGTGGGTGGAACATCCCATCTAGTCAAATTCAGTATAAAAATAACAAAATTTATAGCCTAAAAATTAGAATGAAACGCATCGACGAAAATGATTCCAATGATAGGTTATATTTGTGAAAAGAGCAATATAGCGACCATAGCATGAAAGTAATGCTGACTTTAAATAAATTGTTGTAATCCCTGTAACAATTAACTTATTTGTCGGTAGACTGTCTCGGCTTGATCGCTTTCGGACCATAACCTTGAGAATGAGATTATTCTTATTCTAAAACATTCTTATTCTATAGAATGTGATTCCTATTTGATTACTTGTTAATTCTATTCCATTATTTTTAATTTGTATTCGATAAATTGCTATTCCAATTACAGGAAATTTGACAATATGATTCATATATCATAAAATTTACATATTTTTCTCTCGAAAACACGCGTTTCCTATTCGATGTCATTAATATTTAAAACAATCGGTTGCTAGTCGCTAATTTTGTCATTCCTATTCGATAATTTTTTTATTCGATAATTATTTGGTTTATATGCAATAAAGTTGTTGTTCGAAAACATACTAGCATCCATTTCTATTCGAAAAAATACGATTCCTATTCGATAAACTTCTCATCTTATTACATAATTTTATCTCTATGATCTCCTACGCGATGTTTTTTTTTTCTTTTTCAATAATTGCCATGATTGCATTCTGGGAAATATGACAAATTAAACTAGAATTGGTTATACTCAATTAAATAGGAATGTAAAGTTTCACATTATTATCGAATATAAATCATTTTATCACATAGATTGACAAAACAAAATTTGAAAATTTTGGGAATAAGGCACAAGTTTTCTCTCTTCAAGACTTAGAGACTAGGGATCAGCATACATTAAGCTGTTGCTGTTTAATATTAAATAAATGTGTTTCGTTTTATACATTGATGGAGTAATTATAGGGAATTTAGTTATTCAGAATGCTAATTTAATTATTTGATGATGTCTCGTATCAATTTTTGACAAAGATATCCAATATGTTTTAATATTAAGTACATACATGTAGATCCTAATTAAAGACTTCGAGGCATCGTTACGTCTCATCAATTACGGAACATTAAAAAATATGAATACAAGTTGTAGAAATTTTTTTTTCAGAAACATCAAGTCATATTCTATATTATCTTTAATTTAGAAATCAATACTATTTCTGTTTTTACAAAAAATTATCTCCATTTTAACACTTGTTCTATGAGAAAACCAGGCGGGGGGAGGGGGGGGGGTGGGATCGATGTCACTCACTTTAATGAAATTTTCTAAAAGGACTCCTGCAATATAGCATATGATCACAAGAAAAAAACATTAAGTCAATATGCATTTCAGATTCAATAAATAGTAACTCAAGTCTTTATGCTGTTATATACTTAATCATGTGATCAAGTCAGAGAGCTTAGAATAAAAGGTGATATCACCTTTTCGTGCTAAATAGGTGCTATCACCTATTTGAATAAGTGGTATCACCTATTCGAAAAGGTGATATTACCTATTTGAGTTTCTTACAACAGTCATTAATGAATGATCCCTATAATATATAGATTACCACTGGAACCAAGAAAATTCGGACTACCCAGTTTTCATGCGTTTTCTACAATTTTCTTGTTGTTTACATGATATATAAGTGAAATAAATTAATTTGTAACAGGGACCTATATACTAGTATATAGGTCTCTGTTTGTAAGCAAAAAAAAAAAAAAAAAAAAAACTACAACTGTTCGACGGGAAAAGGTGATATCACCCAATCGAATAGGCGATATCACAAATTCGAATAAGTGATATCACAAATTCAAATCAAATAGGTGATAGCATCTATTGGAACAGGTGATATCACTTATTCAAATAGGGGATATTACTTTTTCCAGTAAATACCAAAACGGGGCCTCATGCCTATGAATTAAGTCAAAGTAGTAAAATCCAATCATAAATATATGTGTTTTTATGCTGTTGAATTTTGAACCGGTTTCATGATCAAAATTCCACGACCCGGCTCAGTTTTCAACGGATTAGGGTCTAAATTCAACACCTTTGGTCTCAGTATTCAACGTTGAAAAATGACCCCCGGGTCAATTTTCAACCCGGGTCAAAATTCAACGTTACACCGGCCATATTCATGGCGGGGCATAAAGACCAATTTATACATTGATAAACATGCATCTTTTGTAAAAAGAAATTGTGAGATAGGCAAGCTTGTGCTCCATGTTTCCAAAAGTGAAAAGTATCTCATTTCTCAGGAAATTCAACCAGAATTGAGGAAATTCGACAAAAAATATCCTTCTTATGTATTGTGTTGTGGGCCTCCTTGTGTTTTAAATCAATATCAATGCTAGTCTAAAACAATTATCATTATAAGTTCTTCACTACAAAACATCACAATTTCAATCGTAGTCTGATTATTACATCAAATAAGGGGTTGGTTTCAGCCGTTACCATACTTTGTCCTTAATATGCATTAATTAGTAATCTTTATTTTAATAAATTATACATTTTGTACAAACTCCTTAATTCCTTTAAAAGCAGCACCGGTCTTCCGTTTAAGGCATTACCTTTTCAAGTAGCCATGGGTCTGACGTTTAAGGCATTATTGAAATAGTG